>NC_089786.1:15596008-15703508 GCF_040412425.1 Macrobrachium rosenbergii | reverse complement strand
AATAAGTCTAATCCTTCGGGCCAGCCCTAGGAGAGCTGTTAATCAGCTCAGTGGTCTGGTAAAACTAAATACCTAACTTTATTGGAGGAAAGGGTGGGAAGGAACGAAAAGAATTACTATTAATTTTTAAGAGTAAGAGGAACAAGAGACAACTGAGAATTACAGGGGTACAAAAGTAAAACCAGACTAAGTGTACGGCAGGATCTTGAACTAGAATCACGACATACGACAGAAAGGACTGCTAGGGAAGAACAGTACAGTACACGTTCAGAGAAGGATGAGTTTAAGGGGAGTGTTAGTTGCGTGACTTGAGTAAAATTGGACAGGTAAATGGAGGAAGCCATGGAGCATACGTAGGCATAGTAAAGCTTCCGATAGAACTGATTGCTGGGCAGTGTGAAGAGTACAGTGTATATATAGTATCGAAAGGAAAGTGTTAAGTTTTCGTGCTCGAAGTGAAATGTGTGCTTGAATTCGAAGGCAAAAATGACTGGTTTGGCGTGTTATTGAAATACGTTAGGAAGTAGTTCAAAAAGAGCCGGATAGCTGGCGTGAGAGGTCCTGCAGAAGAGGATCCTCAAGATCTACAAAGAGAGAGAGAGAGAGAGAGAGAGAGAGAGAGAGAGAGAGAGAGAGAGAGAGAGAGAGAGAGACATGAATGGTACAATCATTCCCAGCGTCCATAGACCAGATTACACCATCCAAAACCCTGTCGTTCGATACGCGAATTTCCTCCATCATGCTACTTAACAGCTCTGGACACTCCAAAGCGAAAGAAGAGGAGTAAGTGGGCGAAGAAATGGTATCTCTGTCGAAGGGAACTAGGACATACACGATTGCTGAAGGAATTAAGGGACGATGAGCCAGAGGATTACAGGAATTTCCTCAGAATGGACGCCGAATCTTACGATGAACTTCTAAATTTAGTGATGCAAATGATAGTCAAACAAAATACTACCATGCGAGAAGCCATTTCTCCAAATGCGCGTCTCAGTATCACATTTTATTGAATTTTATTGAAGACCCATCAATAAATATCAAAGGATCTTTGATCTCTCAATGAATTGATTCAATGAAATTGTTTCAATTAAATTGATATAAATGTCCCCTACACACGGTCAATTTCTCCATCAATTCATTGACGTCAATAAATTGATATCAATTAAATGACGAAAAAATTGATCGTGTGTAGGGGCCTTTAGCCTAGCCTACAGTTTCTCTCTCTCTCTCTCTCTCTCTCTCTCTCTCTCTCTCTCTCTCTCTCTCTCTCTCTCTTCCCACAATGCACTGTACATTTACTCATAATGCTGTCAACAATAGCAAAACAGGTGGTCCTTGCAAATGTCGAAACCAAGGACCAAGGACCCTTTCCAAAGACAATACCTAAGACACAATACCCAAGGAGCAAACTAAACTGGATTTATACATGTTGGTAGAACTGAGTATAAGGCAACAGAGACTTATGAAAATAGGACTATCATATTTGTAAACACAGTACAGGGGGCAGCAGTACTAATGAGATTTCCCACCCCGCCTCCCTGACACCTGTCAGGTGTGGATCTGTAGTCCTATGCTCGGTACGTTTGTCGGTATTATCCCTTGAGAGTAGATTGTGATTTTTAGCCAAATGAGTTTTGAAGGCCACTCCTACCTTCATCTCGGTCTCAAACGGTTGTGTACGTATGTTCGTCAGTACTGTCTCTGTAGCATATAATTTGTGACTTCTAATACTACTTACCAGTCCTTCGTCAAAGGCTTGGAAATAAAGTCGAAACCGGTCAGGACCTACACCCTGTCTCTTATTTTTCACCTGTGGTAATGTGTGATGGATACCTTATATATTTATTACTAATAAATTTGATTAAAAATAATCTCAAGTGTTCAGAATTTAGTACCGGCTTGTTGCTAGTAGCAGTGGCCTAGCCTGTGGGTTTGGTCGAATGCGGTATTCGCGGAAACCAAAAGTTATTCACAATTTTTTTATGCACAAGGGGCTGAAATCCCCTAAATTTGGAAGACATACATATACACACACATACACATGCAACGATTCATTGTATACATTATAACTCTACATATTCATTTACGTTATAGAATAATATTGTGGTTTCCCATTTGCTCCAAGCACAATCCCATGTTTACATTTGATATCACTTTCTCGGCGTTCACATAAATATTTCTTACATGATTAAATTCTCTCTCTCTCTCTCTCTCTCTCTCTCTCTCTCTCTCTCTCTCTCTCTCTCTCTATTTATTTATATATTACACATGAGCATTAAAGTTTACTAACTGTCCAAGCATACTGCCATGTTTAAATTTAATATCACTTCCTCGGCGTTCAAATAATACATATTTATTACATAATTCAGTTCGTTCTCTCTCTCTCTCTCTCTCTCTCTCTCTCTCTCTCTCACAACACACACACACACACACAGACGGAGCTCCACTACGTTTATTTTTGCACTGAATAAGTGTTTTCATTACCTCCATCTTGAGGCGCCCTGTTCTTTCGGACATACGGGGATTGTGGTTCCTCGAATGAAGGATTCGATTATGAAACCTCGTCGTGATTTACAACCCGCCTTTCTGATTTGGGCCTTATGAACGCCGGGGGTTATATAGCCTCTGTTATATCATCCGGCCTGGGTATTTATAGCTTTTTGAGTGTGGGGATATATAAATACACGATAAGAATAGTTTTAGTTGTAAGCATAGAAAATGGGACTCCGAGTAGGCTGTTGCCGTAACTATCGTACATACAAATATATATATATATATATATATATATATATATATATATATATATATATATATATATATATATATATATATATATATATATATATAATCAGGTTCCCCTTACTCACCCCTCTTGACGTTTGACCCCAAGGGTTTTTTTTTTTTTAAGTTTTTCTTAGTTTAACCAGACCACTGAGCTGATTAACAGCTCTTCTAGGGCTGGCCCGAAGGATTAGACTTATTTTACGTGGCTAAGAACCAATCGGTTACCTAGCAACGGGACCTAAAGCTTATTGTGGAATCCGAACCACATTAGAACGAGAAATGAATTTCTATCACCGGAAATAAATTCCTCTAATTCTTCATTGGCCGGTCGGAGAATCGAACGCGGACCCAGCAGTGCTAGCCGAGAACGATACCAACCCATCCAATGACGAACTTAACCTCATGAACATCACAAATACGACTTTCTGTGTATAAAGGGAAAAATATTACTGCATTAAGGATCACAAAATGCTACATTTCTACCTTAGCTCGAATTCATTTTTTTAAATGAAACTGTAAAACATTTCTCATAGTTCGTGATTATCACATTAGCCCATATGGGATTAATGCCTGCAGTGGTCATGGCGTGGCTTTCAGTAAGCACTATGATTTTATCATTCAATTCCTTTTATTATTTTTTTTCTATCAGTCATCCTATTCGACTGGGTGGAGTGTGGGGTTCCGGGTTGCATCCTGCCTCCTTAGGAGTCCATCACTTTTCTCACTATGTGCGCTGTTTCTAGTAGCACACTCTTCTGCATGAGTCTATTATTTCCTTCTAGGTCTATCAAAATAAACCCAATCAGTTTATCCCCGCTTATTTCTTCCTTTCTACTTAGCTGCATCGCTTTTTCAGGAGACATCTGTTGTATCGTAACCCTCGCTAACTTGAAATGGCGTTCAAATTACCACCGTAACTTCTTATGAATCACTGTTGTCTTATGAAGACATCTCCTTAAAGGATCAGTTCTGCTGTTGTTCTATTTCCTAAGTACATCGCCAAGAGCCAGACTCTTGAATATGACACTAATTCCAAGTGGCGCAAAGTTTTTTTTTTTTCTTTTAACAGCAGAAACTAACCAATTGAGAAGCTACATTTCTGGGCCATCTACGAAGATACCATCGATCTTACGCAAATCCCAACGGCAACTCTCTATCCCTATGCGTAAACCTGGCCCTGACGATACGATTGACGGATGGAATGGAATGGAATATAGAGTTTAGGCCTAAGGCCAAGCACTGGGACCTATGCGGTCATTCAGCGCTGAAAGGGAAATTGAGAGTAGGTAGGTTTTAAAGGTTTAACAAATAATTGTTAGGAGAGGGTGGATAGCAAGATGGAGGAAAGAGAATGTGGAAGGAGGTACAGTAAAAGGAATAAAAAGCGCTGCAACTTTAGTAATGACTACAATGCACCCCGTGAGGTGCACTGACGGCACTAAACCCCTACGGGGAGGATGACAGACAAATGTAGCACAAAGGCCATTTATCACAGCAGTCGCAAAGCTACCGGTTTGTAAAAGATCTTGATTGTGAATCGTGAAACAGGAGGAAGTCGTTTCAAATTGCCAGCTGCGATTGTAAAATAACCTCTCATGCATTTACCTAACACCTAACAACAAAAGATGACAACGTTAACCTACAACAATAATAATTAGAAGAGCACTTCCCCTAAGCCGGAATAAGATTATAAAAAGAGATGTTAATATTTGCAAACAAAGATCTTAAACTGATGACGAACGGAATTTTAGTTGTACAGTACTGTAGCACAAGACAAAAGTTGCTAAGAAATTATAAAAATTTTCTTCATTACCTTAAGTTCATTTTAACTACATTAGCACAGAATGTAGTAAGACTATAACAGTGCAGACGTGATCGAAATCAGAAAAAAAAATGTACATGAAAATTTCTACCACTAGATCCTAATGGAAAACTGCCCTTATGCACGTAAATGACTAATTAACAGCGAATGGCCCAGCCTGAAATATTTCTCGTTGTTGGAGTAGTTGGAGTAGTCGAACAAGTGCACCCACAAATAGCTTTAAAAGAAAAAGAACCCACAGTGTTGGTTTACCTTACCCGCGGTCTAGACCAACGGTTCTCAACCTGGGGGAATTTCAGAGTTTCAGGCGGGGGGATCGTGACCAGGGATTTTTAGTATTATTTGGAATGCACCTTTTGAGGCAGACAATTTTGGAAAGGGGAGCAATGACATTCTGAAATATGGTGAAAAGGTGCATGGGCCAAAAAAGGTTGAAAACCGCAGGTCTAGACCGTGACCTATCACAATACGCGACTCTAGTGACGATATACAATTGCCAAACGAGAGAGAGAGAGAGAGAGAGAGAGAGAGAGAGAGAGAGAGAGAGAGAGAGAGAGAGAGACTATCAAGAAAAATAAGTGATCGTTACAGACTGCCTGCCGCAGAAAGGGTACGAATTAGCTCAAGAGTTAGCGAGAAAGGAGGCGGTGGCTGTTGAAGCTGAAGCAGTGGCGACTAGCCTGGTGCGGTTGAGCGGAGTGAGTAAGAAGAAGCCACGATCCACCTGATACAACATTTCGTAATAAAGGCTTGAAAAACAAGCTCCCACACTTTACATCTTGCCTTCAAAAACAGTAATGGCATTTAAGAGATGAGAGGGTAAGGGGGACGGAAGGGGTAAGGGGGAAGGGACTGGTCGCTGACCAATCTCTTCTTAAATATTCGTCTTAATTGCGAAGGGGATGTGTGCGCGTATTCTGAGACGTTTTCACTGCAAGTTAATTGGATCATTGGATGGGGGACAGGGAGAACGTTAACCGCCGATATTTTTAGCCATTCATCAGCGGCCACCATAATTTAGACCCTTTTTTATTTCTTCCAAGCACGACTGAACATTTATTCCAACTTTGTCTATAGGAAAGTTTAATGTAATTTCCCATTTATGCAAATACTAATGTATTTACACACTCAAAATGGACGGTAATGTACTGTTGTTAGTCTATTGGCTGCCCGTAAACTTTTGTTACTGCAAGAAAATCTATACATATATACATACATACATACATACACAAACAGATTTATGGGTGCCTCTAAGCTGAAATACAAGAATAAACCACTAAAAAATTTAGCAAACACCTGTAACTAATTAACTAGATACCTTTACTTTTCCTTAAATGCTCTTAGAATGCAGTGGTCGTCGTTTTTCTGTCTAATTTCCTATCACCTAGAGAGAGGGAGATTGCTAGTTTCTAAAGTTTCTTTCTTGAGAGAGAGAGAGAGAGAGAGAGAGAGAGAGAGAGAGAGAGAGAGAGAGAGAGAGAGAGAGAGAGAGAAATTGCTGGTTTCTGCAGTTTTTTTTTCTTTTTCTTGAGAGAGAGAGAGAGAGAGAGAGATTGTTAGAGAGAGAGAGAGAGAGAGAGAGAGAGAGAGAGAGAGAGAAGATTACTAGTTTCTGCAGTTTCTTTCTAGAGAGAGATTGATAGTTTTTGCAGTTTCTTGAGAGAGAGAGAGAGTTCACTCTACAATTTTCAAATCCCTAAGGATCTGATAGGGAACAGGAACACTATTTACAAAGCAAGATGGAATTTTTCAAAGTGCAAACAATTAGGAATATGGGGTAAATTAGTAGTTTCCGGCTGAGGCCAGAGGTTAAGAAGTATCACCTTTGAAACAGGGTCCAAAAACAGATATGGTCGATCTTATCAGGTTTCTATGACATTCGAGATAGATTCAAGTTGTTTGTCTTCTTAATTAAAGTAGGTTCAAGTGCGTGACCTTCGGAACAACACTCATCTCCATAAACAATATATGATCCATGTCATTTTACGCTGTGATTGTTACTGCCTATAAGACGAACAAGCAAAAAATACGCCTTAGTTTCTTCGGGGCAATCGAGTATTTTGTACATCCTATTATGTTGTATGAAACTCAGCCAAGGCCCATGAAACTCTCCGCCACGGCCCGGTGCTGGAATGCGTAGTTGGTACCTATTAGTTCCTCATTGGATGGGTGGGTACCGTTCTCAGCTAGCATTCTGCTGTCCACCGCGTTCGATTCTCCGACCGACTAATGAAGAATTAGAGGAATTTATTTCTGGTGATAGAAATTCATTTCTCAGCATAATGTGGTTCGGATTCCACAATACGCTGTAGGTCCCGTTGCTAGGTAAACAATTTGGTTCTCAGCCACGTAAAATAGATCTAATCCTTCGGGCCAGCCCTAGGAGAGCTGTTAATTAGCTCAGTGGTCTGGTTAAACTAAGGTATACTTAATCTATTGCGGTGCCAGAAGCACGATCATGGCTAACCTGAACCTGGGCTGTAACTTGGTATATTTGATGATTGGAGGGTGGATGATTAACATACCACTCCGCAGCCCTCTAGCCTCAATAGTTTTTAAGATGTGAGGGCGGACAGAAAAAGTGCGGACGGACTCAATAGTTTTCTTTCACAGAAAACTAAAAATTGACATGTTTTTTATGCCTTGCCGATCTCTGATGTTCGATTTTTCTCTGGCGCGCTTGCTCCCACAAATCATTCAATATTTTAACATCCAATGCATGGCATCGCTCAGGTGGTAACAGCTATAGCATTTCTTTTTTCTTCAGACATCTGAAGGCGAAAAACGGCAGCCAAAGAGCAAGAGCCCGTGCCATTGTGTCTTCTCGCGGGGGCACAACTTATCCGATTCCCTATGAAAACAAAAGCCCCTTCAATGATGTGGTCAGGGTATTCAA
Organism: Macrobrachium rosenbergii; assembly: GCF_040412425.1. NCBI lineage: Eukaryota > Metazoa > Arthropoda > Malacostraca > Decapoda > Palaemonidae > Macrobrachium > Macrobrachium rosenbergii. Next base: position 15,696,006 of record NC_089786.1, on the reverse strand, counting down.
GTAGAGACAGCTGTTCACGGGTAAAGGCTGATTCACATTATAGCATCACGTCACCGACACATCACGTCACGTCAAGGTACGCGAGAATTTCTTACATGCAATCAGATGGACTTGTTCACACCATCACGTCAAGTCACCATCGAGCACACGGCATCCACCGTCACATCACGACACGTTTTCTTGGAAAGAATATTTTGACGTGACGGTGCTTGTACAAGTTTCTTACCGATAAATCGCTGAGGTCGGACACGAACTGAACAGGATTGTGATGGATAGTGTGAATAAAAGGCACTGTTGATGGGACGGTGGCGTGACGTGATGTGTCGGTGACGTGATGGTATACTGTGAATCGGCCGTTACTTTCAGTTCCATATCTACAGACCCGGGAACAAATCGCTAAACATAAAATACGAATAACACAGTAACTAATGAAACGAATGTAAAATCTCTCTATAAGCGGGTCTTCCATACACCTGATTTTCCAAACTCGCGAGAGCCATAGTCGAGTGCAGCAGGAAATAAATGTTGTCATCCATTTCCCATACTATTTTTAAAATTTGATCAATTTTGCGTAACAGGGTTCCAAATTATCAATAAAAAAAAACTGTACCTTCATCTTATAAAATTTTAGCTAAACCGCACTTTACATTACTCTTAACTAAATTATTCCCCAACATGGTTAGCTGGCTAACTGCCCTCATTCTTCGATTTTCGCCCATCTTACCTAGCAACTAAAAAAAAATTATCAGTAAGTTATCCCCAAATCTCACACCAAAAGGAGGCAGAACAAGTAAATACATTCCAGCGTTCCAAAGTCGGTTAAAAGTGGAAAGAAGGACAAACTCCCACTGATTAAACTGAGACATGACAAGATATCCAAACAAGGAACGCTGTAGGAAACGAAAAAGTAAGTCTGGTAATATTTGAAAAGGAATTAGCAAAACGTCCCTGTTGTGTTTTCGATTCCTGAACGGTCCCAGGGATATGAATGGAAATTGCCCCACTTAGATTCATTACATGTTAGATGAAACCTAAGTAACCTTGGGTAAACCTTCAATAAAAACCGTATTAATGAGGTCGATGGGATAAAACAAAAATCAAGTTTGCCTTCTGATGCATATACCCCCTAAGGTTATAATTCTATAAGTTGTAATTAATCACAAATTTTCTTCAACCAAATCGGCTTTATTGCGTCCTTTGATAATGCTGGCTGAAAAGAAACCAATATGGGTACTATGAATCGCGATCAACATTTAGACCTTGAACCTAATGCTTTCTGACGTGTAGTAGTTTTTTTTTTTTTTGTAGTCATTTGTTTATTTCTCCCTTATTTGCTATTTTACTGTTCCCTGTGATATATATATATATATATATATATATATATATATATATATATATATATATATATATATATATATATATATGTATATATATGTATATATATGTATATATGTATATATATGTATATATATGTATATATATGTATATATGTATATATATATATATATATATATATATATATATATATATATATATATATATATATATATATATATATATATATATATGTATGTATATATATATATATATATATATATATATATATATATATATATATATATATATAATATATATATATATATATATATATATATATATATATATATATATATATATATATATATATATATAATATATATATGTATATATATATATATATATATATATATAATGTATATGTATATGTATATATATATTATTTATATATATATATATATATATATATATATATATATATATATATATATATATAGGCTAATATAAAATAATGCCGTCAGTGCGAAGTTATGTACTGCTAAATAACTATCAAAAATATAATGCCGTCAATGTGAAGTTATGTACTGCTAAATAACTATCAAAAACTATCACCTTTATCTATAAATTAGCGGAGTCTCATAATACAATATAATGTGATATTTCATCACACACAAGTTTTCGTATGTTAATTATTTATATATAAATTATCATATGACCTAAATATTTCCGTCTGTCATTCCCCTTGACAAGCTCTGTCCTAAGGATGTTTTGTCCTACGGCGTTTCACCTTAGAGGGTTTTACCCTATGGAAACCTTGTCCTACACTCCTTACCTGGTATAGTGAAGAACTTTACTTCCTACAAAACGGAGAGAATAAAATTCTAGCAGAGTCCAAAAAAACCTTAAATATAACTATAATATTATGGAAGGAAACCTGAACGTAAGAGATTTCCAGCAACCAGTAAAAAAAAAAACCTACAATAGCAACTTATACAAAATTCCAGAGCAAAATAACTAGATTTTTCCTGCTCGGTTTCAAGGCTTAAGAAATACATAAGAAAATCACAGCGAAGCAATGCTACTCACCCTTTTTATTCTTCGCCCCTACTTTCATGAATTTGGGGTACTTTATGTCAGTTTTCGTTTCGTCCATTATCTGAAAGTTTGAAATAAAAAAGAACATAAGAAAATGCCGAATATCAAAATAATCCTTTATAACAGATAATGCTTGATACCTTTGAAAAAATATATCACGAAAAATGAACAGCAAAATATGGCAAAATATTAGCAAACCAGGTATTCCAGTGCCTTACTACTAAATCAAATAGGGTAATTCATAATAAAAACTACTCCAGTTGAATTAAACAGCCTGAAGCCTTCTAACTCTTTAATATCACATGGGCAGATTTGGCGTTTTGTTCAAATAATACCAAGTATTTTATTAAACCATCCAAAAAAATTAGTTTTCTTAATATCCTAAAATTCAACAAACATTTTCCTCATAAAACTCGTAATGCATCCGAGTCCTGTAACATAAGCCTCGTGTGATCCCTTCACAATGTCAGAATGAAATCTTATTTTTTGATACTCCTCCTTATAGTCTGCTCACAAGCAGGCAATGGCACTCTGGGTTTGAGGTGCAGTGTCCACTGTAGTAGTGACATAGCCTATGGCCGTAACTCGACACATTTGCAACTCCTTCATCATTACCTACTAAATCAGAAAGGAACCAAGGATTATGTCTTCATCAAGAATTGACTGGAGAGTGTCTGCCAAAAATTCCACTACAAAAAGTGACACCCAAGCCTTCGAATGTCACACTGAAAAAGATAGCATGTAACTCTCCCATCCTCTGCTGAGGACAATGTTGACAGTAACAAGGTCTTTAGCATTACATCCCTGTTCGAGGATTTCCTCAGGAGCTTAATACAGCAACCAGGAGACTTTGTCAGGACTTGGCATGACATCCCACTCTGAGGGATTTCAGTTCCACACAATCAATCATATCCTTGACATCTGCTCTGGTCATCCTCACCAGATGAAGAAGAATTCTCAGACATCATACTAAAAGGAACATCACGAAAGCAAAGGGCAGGAAAGGCCCACACACAAACCATTCCAACACGAAACCAAAAGAAAACACATTCTCAAATACACCAAAAATGAGGGAACGATGAATTGACTTGAAATGGTAATCAATGACCTGACTGGTTACCAACAAACTCATGCACTAAAAAGACCAAATTTTTCAACTTGATTTTCTATACAACTTTGCATCCGATTTTCTTTACAACTGCATCTGAGCAATTAAGACTAATCCTGAGAGAAATCTGCAAAATTCATTACATTCTTTCAAGATTAAATAACAGCCACTACAGACCACGGGATATCAGTAGGTTTTTTGCTGCAAAACTGCCACAACCTAATACATCCTGACCTGACCTAACTTGACCTAACCTAACCTTTCCTAGGATAATGGAACTGAACTGGGCCAGGGGAAGAGAGGCTTGTCCCAATAAAGATTTTTGGTATTCTTGGCCATTTCTGAGATAGTTTATCCACACAAACTCCATTATCTCCCTCCCCCGCTTTTTATGACGGATTCACTGCAGACTAAGAGGTATAAATAGCCAGGACCCATTACATTCTGACCTAACCTAACGTTACCTGGGGCACTGCAACTTGAACTGGCCCAGCGGAAGGGGGCTTGTCCTCCCCTCTTTCTATAAAGATTTTTGGTATCCTTGGCCATTTCTGAGACAGTTCATGTCCACCAACTCCATCTCCCTTTCAGCAATTAGCCTTGAATGACCTTGCCTTGCAAGGTCATATAAAGCTGATGTCCTCATGATTTTTAATCATTAAACAAATACTATGCTGGAAAGTGAAGTAAACTAAACACGAAAAAGAGCCCACCTTGTGGTCAATAACAGACTTGAAAATAGGAAGCTGACACTTCAGAATGACAAATACCTGTACAATGAGAAACCAAAAACAGCCTGGAAAAAGGCCATAATAAAGACCTGAAAAAAGGCCATGACAAAGATATGGAAAAAGGCCATAATAAAGACCTGGAAAAAGGCCATGACAAAGACCGGGAAAAAGGTCCTGACAAAGACCTGGAAAAAGGCCATGACAAAGACCTGGAAAAAGACCATAACAAAGACCTGGAAAAAGACCTTAACAAAGACCTGGAAAAAGGCCAGAACAAAGACCTGGAAAAAGGCCAGAACAAAGACCTGGAAAAAGGCCATAACAAAGACATGGAAAAAGGCCATGACAAAGACCTGGAGCAAGGCCATGACAAAGACCTGGAAATAGGCCAAAACAAAGACCGGAAAAAGGCCATAACAAAGACCTGGAAATAGGCCATAACAAAGACCTGGAAAAGGGCCATAACAAAGACCTGGAGAAAGGCCAAAAAAAAAAGACTGGAAAAAGGCCATATCAAAGATAAATGGATGTCGTGCCTTAAACAGTAATAACCCCAAAAGGTAATGTACTACAATTCAAATGATAAAGCATATACCATACTATGCCAAGGACTATACATTACTATACGCACCATACCAGACTCATACCAGATATACAAAAAGACCCCAAATTACAAAGGCCACGGAAACTAGCATCTATTATGGTACCGTACAATCTTTAATGTACTTTGTCATTGGGACACCAATCATTCGAGATCTGTGAACTTGAGGCTAAGGTTTCTACAAATACCTCGCTAAGCAATGATATATTAGCCACGACAAAATTAACACATTCGTTACCATTTAACACATGAATTTTATTATATAATAAAATGTACGAGAAAGCAAAGAATTCATGTTGAATGAAATCACCAAATATATAGTAAAAAGACACCTTATTAATAGTAGCTTACAGAAATGTTATACAGGCTACATATTATTATTATTATTATTATTACTATTATATTATTATTATTCAAAAAATGAACCATATACATATGGAACAAGCCTACAGGGGCCATCGACTTGAATTTCAAGCTTCAGAAGAATATGGTGTTCATTAGAATGAAGTAGCAGAAGGTAAAGGGAAATACAGAAATACTAAAATAGGGAAAATACATTAACACATTGATAAATAGATAAAAATAAATTATTAAAATGCAAGGAAACTGTATTGGGGTAGTAGCGTAAGCATCTTGAATAAAATAATCGTTTGATAAATCACGTAAAAAAAAAAAAAAAAAAACTCAAGCTCCGTTGTTATGCTGGACATGTAACAGCAATGATTATCTGGTGAAAAATCTGACCTATGTTCCTGTTAAAAAATAATTAGCTTCAACATTTACACGCGCAAGCCAAAAAAACATTTAAAAAATAGCCTATACCATTCGTGAAAATGAGGATCTAAACACTATTATACAGGATCGTTTAAATATTTTCCGCATCTAACGATGTTATTTTAAAGACAAGCATTCATGTCAATAACCACAAGTGATTAGTGGTTGATTCACATTATACCATCAGGTTACCGTCCCATCAGCCGTGCCTTGTATTCACACTATCCATCAGAATCGTATTCAGTTCGTGCACGACCTCAGCAACTCATAGATTTAGCGGTAAGAAACTTCCAAAAGCACCGTCACGTCACGTCACGTCACGTCAAAATATTCTTTCCAAGAAAACCTGTCGTGATGTGACGGTGGATGCCGTGTGCTTGATGGTGACTTGACGTGATGGCTTGAACAAGTCCATTTGATTACATGTAAAATAGTCCCACGTACTTTGACGTGACGTGATGTTCTAATGTGAGTCAGCCTTAAAGAGTAAACTGACATACAAATAAACTGTCAACACGGAATTTTACTGCGCGAAAGATTTCGAACCCAACACATATTTTGCGCACGTCGTGTAAATGGGGGCTTCCTACTCCGAGTAGTTCCAGTAGGTGCTGATATTTAATTATTTTGTCGATGTACGGGAAACCTCTAAGAGACTGCAAGCAGAAAATCCTATGGAGACAAAAACAGAAAACTCCAGAATCAAGGATATTTCATAGACTCAGAACTTCAAGATACCGACTTCAAAGTCTCAGTATGTTGTTTTGATGTGACTGAACTGAATGATGTGAGGGGAACAAATGAAGCTATTATCCTTTTCTAGGTATCATGATACTGATACCAAGTTATTGCAAGCGCCTAAAATATATCATGATACTGATACCAAGTTATTGCAAGCGCCTAAAATATATGTACGCCTTATCATGATGCTGATACCAAGTTACTGCAAGCGCCTAAAATATATGTACGCCTTGAATTTTCACTAAATATGATCTACTATTAAAACCAAGTAATATTTTAATAGATGAAGCAGTCATTGTTAATAAGGCCAAATCTCTGTCAATCCTATGCAAAGGAATAGATATACAGAAGGGCTAACACTAGGCGCAAATCATCTTACGTAACCCCTGGAGTACAGCGACAGCGGTTAATATTTACACACCTTCAGAAACAGATAGAAAAGAAACGGACGAATTTTTCAAAAGAACAGTTTTCATTTCATTCGTAAAAATATCGAAAATGAAAATTTGGTAAGGATTTTATCGGCGTAACGTTTGCCAGGGGTGTTAGCCTACTCCGGGTAAACATTGTTTGGAATCAAAGTTTACAAAATGTTTGCAAGCACTTTTTACCGTATATTTGTTTCACATCCAGAATGGCACACATTTAACGTTTCTGTGCATATGTATATACACGTGTACTGTATGTTTATATAAACAATTATATATATACACTTATACGTACTTATACATATGTAATATGTATACGTACATTTACATATAAATATGAAGTACGTATGTTCCATCTACTTTCAATTAGAAGCAAGTCAGCATGACACGCTCATTTTTCTAAAAACTTCGTCCCCCATCTCTCTTTCTCTCTTATCCCTCCTCGAGCGCATTAAAACTGCCAAGTAAACTGCAGAGGATACTGCACCAACAGGCATCCTGTATGGACTGTTTCCTAGTGTGGACAGGCCTCAGCTTGCCGCTCTCATCGAGAACTGAAAACAATGGCGCAATAGTAGCTCGTTGTCAAATCTTACCAGATAATCAGATAAACTTTTCTGGGAAAAGCATTGAAGCAGCAAAGTTCTTCACGAGTAACGATCGCTTGAATTACGGAACGAATTATAGGTGTGCAATATTAATGATACTTAGACAAAATCCGCTTTTGTTACACAAACATACAAGATGATGAAACGAAGAGTAAAATGGACGGGAGATCGCGTGTCGTGATGGTGTAGAAATAATCCAGCTATAAAGAGGTTGGTAAAAATCGACCATTGTAAATCTGTATAAAAAATTATGGCAACTACAGTATATGGTAGTTATGTGTAGGTACTCGAAAAACCACCTTAACTTTCTAAACCAGTACCGCACAGTGCTAGTGTTTAGTGCAGGAATCTGTTCTGGGCTGTTACATGGCGACAGCGGTGATACCTATTTGGGCAGCAGTGAGGGGCAATCAGGAAAACAAAAATATTACGGTTAATGCATATATGAATATTTATATGGTCAATAATAACAATAGCCTACACCTAAAATAATTACCTAACTAGAAAAGATAAAGGTAGATATTCATTGAAGCGCAGACGAGCTACAAAAACCTAGGAAATTGTCTTCTACAGATATCTTATAATGTGGGAAAGTTAGGAAAGTTAAAAAAGTAACTTCCGATACCCTGGATAAATAGGCTAACCATGAGGGACAGATATACTGAGGACCTCCAAATGCCAGACTACTGACTACCAGTCTAAGGGGGGGGGGGTTTCCCCCTGACGTGTTGGAAAACAACCACCAACTGTTTAACTAAGGAAAATCAATTAAGTACGACACCACGCTGTAGTGAATTCTGGAAGTCGTCAGGTAGTCCTAATACGGATAGCCCAACATTAAATTTGGCGAGGAATTCACCAATAAAAACAAAAGGTGTAGCTTAACTGGGAGATGTTACCTTCCCTGTACGTTAGCAAATGCAACGCACTGACAGAACAAACATAAAAAAAACTTACCAACTGCTGTGCCAATAACGAAAGAGCAAAACTGATATTTTCATCATCCTCTTGCAAAAAGGTTGGCGGACCTAACTCGACGGAATCCTCCTCTGGGCTAGTCGAAGACGACGCAGGCATTGTCCACGAGCAGTTGGAATAATCAGAGAGGGAGTCGTCTTTTCTGAATAAGTTATATCCGGAGTTGAACATAAAAGGACCATCGTTCATTTCCCAGATATCGACCCCTTCGGCGAATATGCTGTTCATTTTGTTTAAAAGCTGTAAATGGACAAGGCTTTGCAAAAGGAAGAGGGATGCTGCACCCTTCGAAGAAGAAAACCGACTGCCAGATGCTATTAGCCTACTCGAACGATGCACGTCGACTGCTGGTATAAAGATGTTTGACCTACGGTCGCGATTGTGGGATAGGATCCCGAGACAAGCCTTTCCAAACCACGGTCTTTGCTGTAGACTTGCACACACCAATCCCAACTCTCTTATTCTGTAAATACGCTGTCTTCATGCCATCATTTCGTGGGTGCTCCCACAGTAGCATCCAGTCTCCAACTAGGCCTCTAAAATAACACCAACAAAATCGAATTACGTAAGCCCTCACTACGTATAAAGGACACTATTACCAATTAAGTCTTTAAGCAAATATCCATATATAATTTATAAAAAATTCCTTACGAATGGTTTGAAAAGCTATTAAATGGAAACTGCGACTTAAATAATAGGGTTAGGACAATGAGGACACCATAGGGGTTGGACCAATGGCGTGTGACAGGAAGTCACCAAAGCCTTGTGATTGGCCAACGGTATGAGCGTCAACTTATCCCAACAGCGGCTTCCAAAACGGAGAAAAAGAATATTTTCGTCACCGGCATGGATGCCAATTGTACGATAATTATCATACATATCCCTTAAAAAGGGGTCTGGTACGCTGAACGACACTACACAGTATAGGCATCCGATGCTTCTTTACGGGAATCTGCGTTTCATGAAGTGTACTGTACAATGTCTCAGATGTAAAATACGGCTATTCGCATTATCACCACTCTTTACCCTTTTGTACATCTTATTTTAAAAGTTGCTCGGTTGCAGGGGATACAAGATACTCGAGTCTGCTTCTGAAACTATCATACCTACAGCTCACGGAACTTACACATTACAAAAGAGAGAGAGAGAGAGAAATGAATAAAGAAATCTTCCCGCATTTAAAAGAACGACTAGTTTTGCCAGCAAAATGCCTCCTGGTAAGTTTTGGGTTGACATTTTGAGAAAGAAATTAAAACTTGTTTTTCGATATTCATTTACACAAATCAGCTCAAAAGTTAACTTACCTTACAGACAATTTCCTTCTTAAACTGAAGTATTGTTAGCATCAACGGTAGCAGGAAAGCACATGACAATCACAGGAGTCTAATAATTCAGTACCGATTTTGATAAAGATGATATAAAGCCAAGGTACGATATGATTCACCCATAAAAGTCTGGCAACCGAATTTAACAACTGAAAGACGCTGTTAACCTCAAGTGTCTATTCATCTACTTTGTAGGCCGATGCTATTGTAGATTCACTCTCATTCGGTATATGGCTCATACCGTGGTAATCAGTCAAGAATGTTAAATTAAAATAAACTAAGGTATTATTTTGGCAAGAGCAACAAGTATCAGCCAATACGCAGACTGCTTTGTTTTTTTATTTGCTTAAAATGAAGACGGTGTTTTTACACCAAAAGGTATCATAACGTTTTGTTATTATTCGTGCAGCCACTTGTCATGATTACAGCTTAATGTATTAAATCGCATCATATTACATGGGACTGTTCTATCAAGAATTTACTACGTTTCTCCTGCCTTGTATCAAAGTTAATATAAAAAGTCCAAGATGAATTTGTTAAACATCCAAAAAGCCAAACAATAGTAATGAATCATCAGTCAGCATTTGGGGAATGGTACTGAAGGGTAAAATATATATGTATATAACGAACACCAATAAATACGAGGCAATTTATGTCACACTCACGCACATTCCAAATGAACGTGGTTGACTTTTTGGGGGACGTCTTAATTTGAAATACAGAAAAACAAAAACAATTATATTATTCTGTATTCTGCGTCAAGATCAACAAGGATGAAAACGGTAGAATAAATTACAGCAGACGGACTCTGAAATCCATCTATGGGAATGAAGTGACCATTGTAACTGCCGAATTTTTGCGCTGCGAGTCATGATCTCAAATATAGTTTCTTCATATATAATGTAAAATATTTATTGAACGGTACATATATAAACAATATCATCACAGAAATGATTCCCCGTAGCATAGTAGCGCCGCCGCCCTTTCCTCTCCTAACAACTGTTCCAAAGTGCAGCTGCGAGCTTGTCCTACCGTCACACCTTCCAAACAATTTTACTCCTAATGTTGAATGACCTCATAGGTCCCAAAGCTTGCCCCTTTGGCCTAGAATTAATATTCTATTCTAGCCATAGAAATAATTATACTGGACACAAATATATATATATATATATATATATATATATATATATATATATATACAATTAAATTGTGTATTTATATGCACATATATAAAATGCGGTGGTCACACACCTATCTCCAGTATTTACGGCCGTTACTTTTTCTAAATAATTTATTTCAATCAAGCCAAGAGTTGCAAAGTTTTACCCCCACACAACCTGCCACCCACTACAGCCGACTAATAACTCGGTACTTTCTTCGCATAAGTAACGAGGAACAGTATAGAGTCAATGGAACGTGTCTAAAAAGTTACGTTTCTAGAAGAAGGAACGATAAGATCTTATCTGCGCATGCGCTGCATTATCGAGAAAATATATCGGGCAGCCATCCAGCATATTTAGTCTGATTAGACGAAGCCAGATAAAAAAAAAAAGTCAAAAAAAAGTCAGAAAAAGTCACAAGAAAAAAAGTCACAATCTTTCCTAGATAGTGACCCCCAAGGGTTTTAACGCGCTATGTATCCATGTATCCACCTTTGCGGCGTGTTTAGTACAACCGTAAGAACATCAACAAAAGACTGTAAAATAATGATGATGACCCCCAAGAAATATTGTGAATTTTTCACCTGTGACTTTATTACAGGCCACCATAAATTAATGTGACTTTCTTCCCTAGCCAAAATTGACTTTTTTTCCCCGTGACTTTATTTCCGGCTACCGATTATACTTACCCAGCTAACAATAAATTAGAAATAATTGAGAAAATGAAGAGATGGAGTTCAATTTCGTTCAAGGAAAAACTCTGCTCTTTATGAACACGGATACGGTTCTTACAACGAGTACCCATAGGAATAAAATACGAAAACAATGGTTAGACGGTTTATAAAATCAGGAATAATAAAAAAAATGGATATATACTGATAAAATCTTATATGGGTAACTACAGAAAAATGTTTACATTGAAATGCACAGATTATTTGTAAAATGTACACGCTAAGAAATATTTATGTCATCCCGAACGGTAGGATAAAATTGTAACTTAATTTTTGGTAAATTTAAGTCAACTTTGATCAAATAATGCTTGTTAACACTGTTAAAACTGTAAAATATTTTCCAGTTTTTCTAATAAGATAAAAAAAAAGTACCCAAAGTAATGAAGCTGCACAGCTCTTGGGCATTATTGCCAGAAGTACGACTCTTGCTCATTGGCTCTTCAAAACTAAAATATTTAAGAATGAATTACAGCAATCCTTAAAATGTAAAAAATATACGAGATATCGAAGCGACTTTTCATTAACGCTAGGACGAGGTCAGCTAATTGAATAACAGAAATATAAAAAAATAATAAATAATCCATTAAACAATAAAATGTTACACATAAAAATATGAAACCGTACAAGTGACAGGCTAATAATTTTATTCCATTGTTGTAGGTAATTTCCAAATCTGCACTGGGAAAATGGATCTGTGGGCACTTTACGCATTCATTAATTGGTAATCGTGAAGGAAAATGTATGTATAAATTTGTGAATAAATATATATGCGAGGGACTTAACCAGACATGAAACTAACGTTTTGCAAATTGAGAAATGATAGAAACTACTTTTCGTAGCGACCCAGAACACTTAGCGCACAGACTATTATTGGAATAAAGTCACTAATGTGATTATGAGGCCTAACAATCATTTTACATTAATGCGCTCCATTCCAAGCATAGACTGGTTAGAGGTATTAATGCTTGATTTTGGATACAGCCTAAAAGGAAGCTGTTAATTCTCTCTGAGGTAACAAACCATTACCTATTGTTTCTGAAATGGACTAAGGGAAATAAAATGTGAATTCATAGTGGCACCGATTTAAAATAAAAATCGAGTTTTCGAAATATAATGTAGAATATTAAAAATTCTTCTAAAAATATATATAAAAAAATAAGCTCTCCAAGTCTTATCTCTTCCCTCATAACGCTTCTGTAATTGTACATTTTTTTCTCTCTTTTTTAACAAAATATATATTTCCAATTCTTAAAATTTGTAGTACTATACATACATCATAATATTTTTTATAAAAATAAATTTAGTAATTGAAGTATATTCACTACACTACAATTTTTTTTATTCATTTAAATTACAGTAAGTTTCATTAACTCGTCGTCGCCACTCGCACGCAAACAGAACCTACAAAAAAAAAAATAAAAAATAAAAAAAAAAAGCAGGGAAGGATTCATCGTCCACCAGCGATTCATTCCTTCACCACTTCTACGCATCTCCAAAGTATAAACGTTCCAGTTCTTTACTCAACACTCACTGCCCAAACAAATCCTCTCTCAACATCCACACAAGGGAACAATTAAACACAAGTATAAGGCTTATTTATCTATACTACACATGCGTTCCGAATCAGCTGTGATTTTTTGTATATAACAGGGCATTTTCCTTGGGTAACAAACTAATTCATTATTCAAAAGGGAGAAGTGAGCAACAGTTTTCTGTTTCCCTACAAGGGCCCCATGACAACGCAGCGATTGCCCAATTCTCCCCCACCCCGGTTACCAATACACCACCACCACCCCAACCCCCACCGGACAAGTTTCCTCGCGACCGCCCACCTGCACCTCCAACAGAAGACTTCACATGTTTTATGCGTCTCCACCACAATAACCTCCATTACTTTATTTTACTATACATATTGTTTTTTCAGCGTCCAACGTAACTGCTCAGATTATTCTGCATTGCTTTCCCTATAAGAAACCGATAACAGCTTACCAGTCAAATTCCCTTTTTTTTATCTTTTATTAGAAAATATTACATTTCTTTTACACAAGAAAAATATTACACTTCATTTACATAAGAAAAATATTACATTTCATCTACATAAGCAGGACATTCCCTCTCTTTAAATCCTGATCAAACAGACTAATTTTAATTTGAAACTAACACAGCCCACAATGACAAAGGAATAATCAAAACATGAGCTATGAACACTCGTTTAACTCAATCCCACCCTCCCCCGGGCTTTTTTATTAGTTCCATAAGAATGCGTAAACATCATTCATCAAAAGTGGGTCTGTAAAAGTAAATACCGAGACGACAATAACCATCTCTTCAGAGTGTCCCTTCCTGTCCTCAAGTCTGCCTTATCATCGATCACTTTCAAGTTAAACTGAAGGACTGGTAAACAGAGCGAGGAAGAATCATCATGCTATCGATAAGGAAAAATATTGACTCGGCGGTTCACGGATGATCGAGACAGACTTTTAAAAGGACAGGAATCAGGATGTTGGTGACAGCGATGGTAATTCAGTGCTTTATACAAATACTTGGCAGATTTTACGTAGAAAATATCTTGTTAATTTCGATGTCACAATTCTACACCTACATACTACAAGGAATACCGTAAACTGAATAGGTTGAGGGAGAGTTCAACTTCGTAGCGTTTCTTTGTCTACACAGAGACTGAAATACAAAACAATGAAGACTGATAGATAAATGCCAAATTGGTTTTAAAAAATGTTATTGTATACTGGCGTCGCTGGCACACAAACAATCTATACCATTTTTCGATACTGTATGCAGTATATGGGAAATATTTTCCTTGTGTGTGTGTGTGTGTGTGTGTGTGTGTGTGTGCAGTCGATTTGATATTTGAATTTGCTCCCGTGCATTCACACAATTACAGTTTACAAAGAAGCAACAATAGACACACTGACTTCCACAATGGCCTCTTACGTATAAAAATTTTCATTTCACTACAGATTGGAAATCGGCCTCGTTTTGGAAACGCTCTGGTACAGGTATGGCCAAAGGATTAAAAAATTCCCCAAACTCTCAACCACCTCCTCCCTGGGGGAAGAGCAGCCATTATCCCCTTTGGGAACTGCATGGGTGTCAAGGGACATTTAATGACTTGACGACAAGCGATTAAAGATGTTTCCAAATTTCCTTTCGGGTGTTGATGTATGTTTGACATTCTCACTTGGACCATCTGCGGGACTGTGGGGTTATTCTGACGGAAACTTGTTCCTATCTGCCTTCGAGATTCTGGCCTGTCGACAGAGCTGGGGAGGGTGGGGAGGAGGAGAAATTGGAGAGGGAAAAATAGACCGACCAAGGCAAAAAGAGATATAACACCGATGAGAGATTGTGTGTGTGTGTGTGTGTGTGTGTGTGTGTGTGTGTGTGTGTGTGTTACGTGTGCGTTGGCACATTCATATATCCCTATTCTCTTACACATTTTCTTTCAATTATAAATTTTAACTCGAATTTTCCAAACACTTGTGTTTTAGTCTAATACCAATTCGACTGAATTTTTTTTTAATGTAAAGCACCATTTCTTTTTATACCTATGTATCCGTATCAGCAATTATTATTACAGCAACTCCTCCTCAACTTGCAGACGTCGGTCTAAAGTCTAAACGGATTCCAGTACTTGTCTGTTACGTTAATAATTTATTTTTAGCAATGCTGCCATTCTAGATGTGATACAGTTTGATAAATCTCTTGAACTGAAATGTTAAGTGCAAAGTAGCAGGTTATTTTCGGTTAGGAAGTATGTGAAAGTGCTGTTACCGCTGAATATTACTATCATACCTACTAAAAACTGAACTTTACCATTACCGTAGGGTTATTTGAAAGCCTATGTAGTCCAGTACTGAATGATAGACTTACGCATAAGCTCTCTCACACTTCCACAAACCACCATACAACCATTGTTGCCAAAGTACCATATATACCCCAGTTTAAACAAAAAGTTTGTTTCTTTTCCTTTGTTTTCTATGCATTATTACATGATATTTGTGGATTACTTATGGAATTTTTTTTAGTAGTTCCTCACTGAAGTTAGATGGTCGTTTTACCTTCTCACTTAAAAATGTATGCAATGAATGACAATACAAACAAATAAAAAATCCACCGAAGTTTCTTCGGCGTAATCGAGTTTTCTGTACAGCGTATAATGCTGTATGAAACTTTCAGCCACGGCCCGGTGGTGGCCTATGGTGTTGGCACCTATAGCGGTGCCAGGCGCACGATCATGGCTAAGCTTAACCTTAAATAAAATAAAAACTACTGAGGCTAGAGGGCTGCAATTTGGTATGTTTGATGACTGGTGGACGGATGATCAGCATACCAATTGGCGGCCCTCTAGCCTCAGGAGTTTTTAAAATCTGAGGGAGGACGGCCGGACAAAAAGCCATCTCAATAGTTTTCTTTTACAGAAAACACAAAAGGTAATTCCCTCTGGCGATAATGCTAATATTCCAGGAATCCTGAGGCTGCAGAATGATAATAATGCAAACAAATCTCCCCAAACAAATCTCCCCAGACTTCTTTAATTAAACTAAAAGGAAAATACTTGTTAAAGCTGTTACAATGGGGAGAAGGATAAATATTTTCAAGTTTTCATGCTTTTAGGGTGAGAAAGCAATGCCGATGATACTGATACTGATAAAAAAATGAAATTTCCTTGAGTGAATTTGAAAACCAAAGCCCGAAATACTAATAAATATTATTCAAAATGTGTTCACACACACACACACACACAGAGCATGGCATAAGCTTCCAAAAACGGGTTACATAAATATAACACTTCTTCCTAACATTAGGCATTATTTTACTTTAAACCATTATTTGAGTTATTATGCTATAAGTCTCCTTGGAATGATTTGAAAAAATCATGCTCAAATCTGTCGCAAACTGACTGTTACCGAGATATTTACCGTCTTTTGTTTATGTTTTATCATATACTCCAACGGTGCTGGTACTGAACACGGCGCTCATGGGAGCGATGCTATTATTATTAAAATAGGAATACCGCGAATGAGATGAACGCCAGAAACGTTCATAGCACGCATCCAAACACGGGAAAATTAAATTAGATTAGCCCAAAATGTGATAATGGTTTAAATTATAACTTTACCGGCAACTCATACTGGTCTACATTACCATGTCTGAACCTTAAGACCATATATAGTAAAACTGTACCTTCATCTAAATAAAATTGTGGCTAAACCACACTTTACATTACTCTTAGTAGTACTTAACTTTCTAAACTATTCCCTACCATGGTCAGCTAGCTAACTGCTTTCATTCTTCTTTCACCCATCTTACCTATCAGCTAAAAAAAAAAAAAAAAACTTACTGCCATGATTTTTTTTTGTATTAAAATTTTGTATTAAAATTGCTATTGTTCAAAATTTTATTTTCCATATAAGCACTAAGCAATACGGTTTTAACATGCAGGATCAGCTCTCTCTCTCTCTCTCTCTCTCTCTCTCTCTCTCTCTCTCTCTCTCTCTCTCTCTCTCTCTCTCTCTCTCTCTCTCTCTCTCTCAGATTTAAAACTGTTATACATGTTCCCACAAAAGTATTTAATGGTAAGATTCAAAACACATTACCCGAAACAGCTTTGACAACGCAAAGTACATCATCGGCCCGTATGCTAGTTCTGTATTTCCACCATAAATCTCAGAAATTACTTACACCTTCAAATCTGCAAACCACCAAAAATAAATAGTAAAATAAATAAGTAAATTGAAGTTTGCAGGGTGCCCCCTAGTGCTGCAATACACTTTCGTTCCTTTTACTGCACCTCCTTTCATATTCTCTTTCTTCCATCTCACTCTCCACCCTTTCCTCCTGTTACACCTTTCAAACCTATTATCGTCAATTTCCGTTTCAGCACTGAATGACTCCATGGGTCCCAGTGCTTGACCTGTGGCCTAAATTCTGTATCCAGTTCAGATCAGTTTAGTGAAAGAATCACGCTAATTGTTGCCGAGGTGGGGGTGGGGGTGGGGTTTAATTCTACATCGGCCTTGAACACGCCAACGAATGACTGAAGACTATCGACCAATTTGGGTTTGTTCGTGTTACTCAGAAACAGTTCTCCTGTAGCAACGCAACCAGTTAAATCCAAACTATCTATGATTAAAGCAAGGCCGTACCTGGCAGATTTCATGAAGCAATAACTTGAATTCACCAGCAACAAAATTTCTGATAAGTAGATATAAACTATATATATATAATATATATATAAATATAACAATATATACATATACACAAACAAATATACACATATATATATATATATATATACACGTGTATATATACTGTATGTATATATATGTATGTATGTATGTATGTAAGTATGTATGTACTGTACGTATCCACAATACTCCTAAATATCTAAATTCTTTCCCTTGGGAATTACTCGCACCCAAAGTGTATCGTAATTAATAAGTACGGTACATCTGCCCGCACAGGATTCGAAACGGTGTCTTTTGGGTTGGATGCACAGGTATAGATAGTCGACATATTCCCGTCACATTCAGGTTCTATACTTTGAAACGACATCAACCAATCTCCACCATAATAGCTGAATGGTAAGTTCGTTACGCTTAGCTACTTATAAAAAATGTTTAAGTTATTCCCACGGTCTACAGTAGGTATAATAATGTACCTAGACCATAGTTATTCCCTTAGTAAAGCGTATTCCATAGTAAGTGACATTTGTGACAAATATTTTTAAATATAGTGTTTAGTGACGAAACTTTATTACAAACTTGACAATCGGCTACGATGGTAGAGAGTCATTGATATCGATTCTTGTGTACAGATCCCGAATTTGACAGGAATATGCACAGCAGAGTCGATAACTTGATAGCCGGATCGTTAATCGACAGTATACTGAATGTCACTGCATCTAAACCAAATAAGGCCTAGGTTCGAAACCTGCCAGGGGGCAGATGCACTATTCAAGCGTCATTCCCTTTAGGTGTATTCCAAAGGTCAGTGAATTTTTTATTAAGTGACATTGTAAAAATAAGAAAAGACAATTGTATATATAAATATAAATATATAATATATAAATAGAAATATATAATATATATATATATATATATATATATATATATATATATATATATATATATATATATATATATATATATATAAGACAAAACTCACCTTCCGGAAGAAGTCATCGGCCGAGAGGACATTCCCGTCATCGTCAATGGGCAACTTCAATATGTCTACGTCACAAGGGTCATCTGGAAAACCTGACAAAACAAAAGGAAATTTAACGTTATAAAAATGAACAAATAAAACGTCCATTCTTAATAAAAAAAAAACAACTGTCACAGGAAATTGTAAGGACACTCTCAGTTTGCTTGCCAAACTGCTTCTTCTCAAGTAGTTGGACTCCTGATGTTTCGTTGGGAAACAAACTAAATTGACACTGGTTTTATACAAATGATATTTTCTTGACAAACGATTACTTCAACAAACTTTTCTTAATACTTGGTTTCTTCAACTTTACTTCATACCGGCAAATTATTCTTCCTTTTGACAAATGCTATAACATTTTCCCTGGGGTTCTTGGTGTTTGGCTGTCCAGAATACAGTTCAACAAAGAACAGTGAAAATTAAGAGATAAGAGTATATACTGAATATGGAATAGTGTATACATATATATATATATATATATATATATATATATATATATATATATATATATATATATATATATATATCATGAAGCTACAAATGTCGTTTTAATATCAAATTCACGCTACCTGAGAGTATCCGATGGAGAATTATCACCGAAGGGGAATTTATATAAGTGATAAATAGGTATATATGGACCCATTACTCCAGTGGATACCACCGCGCCATCAAGATGGCGCGGTATACGTCCACTATATAGGGTTCGCGTCCCATATACCTGTTCATTTATCACTTATATAAATTCCCTTCGGTGATAATTCTCCATCGGAGATACGATACGTGAATTTGATTTAAACGACATTTGTAGCTTCATGATTGTATATAAATCACGGTGTGATAAAAAAATTTCATATATATATATATATATTATATATATATATATATATATATATATATATATATATATATATATATATATATATATATACACATACATTTCACTCCCATTCTACCGGTCATATTCACCAGAAATTTATACATTACTAACAGTCCCAGTGACCATTTAACTTCTAACTTGCCGCACCCTGTTTAGTACGCTATCACTTTATCTCAAGCTTTGAATCCAAAAGACTTAAGTAGTCTGAAGAAGCCTTTGCTTTCCGACTTCAAATGATACCAAGGAAGGAAAGGGCTCCTTCTGCTATATCTCGTATCTCGATTCGGAGGCTCATGGTGATAGCGGATACAGTAAGCTGAATGGTAACTGTCGTAGCGTGCCTTCGGCCCCTAGCTGCAACCCCTTTCATTCCTTTTACTGCACCTCCCTTCCATATTCTCTTTCTCCCACCTTACTTTCCACTCTCTCCTAACAATTTACTCTTAGTGCAACTGCGAGGTTTTCCTCCTGTGCTTGGCTTCTGGCCTAAAATCTATATTAATTTCAACAACAACAACAACAACAACAATAATAATAATAATAATAATATTCATTTTTTAAAATTAAGCCGTTTCCCCGGATAGGGAATGGCTCTAGAGAAAAAATCAACAGCCACTTCCACATTCATACTGTAACTGCTTTACAGTGGATGAACCCCGTACAGTAAAACTTTCACACCATTTGCAGGTTTATACACCTAATCATGGGGCTCATTAGCAATGCATCGAACCCTCTACACACACACACACACATATATCGACCCCCACCTATCAACCATTTCTAGGCCTTCCTTCTCCCATTCCCTCAAAACTTGTGTCATTCACGTAACCCACCCACCTCCACAACGGTTCATTCTTTCACATATGTTGAGTTTTATTTTTACCACTTATTCTGTCGTCACATTTATCACACCTTCAATTTGTCTTACACCAAATGCACCATGTAATCAGTTCACCAGCAGATTCAACAGTTTCTTCTTTTAATCATCATCATACTTCTCTTTCATAAAGGAGATTTGGCTCGTAAGTCCTTACTTACAGTTTAACGTGGACACGGTATAGGTATATTTGGCTTCCATGGACACTAATGTCATCACCGATCATTTTTGCCAATACCCCAGCTACCTTCTAACTGCCCTCATTCCTCTTTCACCCGTCTTACCCATCAGCTAAAACAAAAAAAAAAAAAAAAAGCTACCTTCCGTGCTTCGTTTAATTTGTGACTATAGCCTAATCTCTCGCCTACCATCATCTATTACATTTACTGCTAAATATCTTAATATATAAAGTAATAATCTAATCTGTATATATATATATATATATATATATATATATATATATATATATATATTATATATATATAAGTGTGTGTATGAGAGAGAGAGAGAGAGAGAGAGAGAGAGAGAATGTACCACAAGCAAAAATGAAACAAGGAATAATCCCAACCATATATTATTTGTTTAAAGACATCTTCAAGAGAAATGATACATATAGTGTTTTAAATGATTAATAAGTCAGCCATGCCCTAACACGGGCTCTCGTTCCTAGAACAGCCTGAAACATATAAAGGGGGTGGAAATTTACATTACAAATGCCAGGGTTCAGTACAAACGAGCGTACAGAGGTCTGAAAAAATAATACCTCGCACCTGACAGGAAAAGGAGGAGCCATCTCATTTGCGACAGGGTTAAGTTCCACCTTATTTTTCCGAGCAGGTAGCCTCACCCTTTTGCAAATAAGCCCAAACAGCCTTCCTTGAAATCCGTACATTTATACCTTCCTGGGCTTATAATCATATTCTTACAAAAGTTTTCTTTTATAAAACTGAATAAAATTATATTATGTGTATCCTATCTAATCAGTTATGTATCAATCTACGGTATTATTGGAATAAACTTTTTTAGCAACTGTTGATGGCATAATTGCTTTAAATGAAATGAACGAAGTCGCCCTTTCTCCTGTGCATATCTTATCGTTATATCTTATTTATCATCTGTATATTAGGGATACATGTAGACAATGGTCTTAAAAACATGGACGTAAATAACTATTTCTTTCCTTTTCGCAAAATAAACATGTACATATGCTTTCCAAAACCTGCAAGAGAGAGAGAGAGAGAGATTTACGTTATGTACGTCTTTATCTGCCAAGTAAACACATGGTAATCAAAGTTGTCAATATCTAGGTTTCACAAAAGTTGCCAGCTTATCAATTTATGGCAATAAAACTTTTCAATACAACTTCCCACGTTTTCCTTGACCTTGGCAAGATTAAAAATAAAAAAATAAAAATCAATGTCAGAGGTCTGTACTAGAGATAATAACTGGTATTTCCTTAGATAAAGGTTGAATTAAAAGGAATCAGATTTTTGGCAATTACAGTTAAGTTTATCAAGGCAGATAACCGACCACCAAACCTCGCTATGTAGGCGACTCAGACAGAACTCCACAGGTTGGGGGAGGGGGCGCGGACAGGTTTCGTTTTCTGTAAAATCTATTGTGTCAAGTGTTAAGTATCACAGTCTTTCATTTTACAAGAAGTCATCATTATCATACTATCCGCTAACAATCATGCATCCACTAATTCTGTACGGAATACATAACGAAGCTACTAGGCTACTTCGACCGCTGACAGCTTACACTATTCAAACCCACACGAAGCTGTTTCCTTGAACCTGAATGAAACAAGCCTTAATGCATAAAACACTGGTTTATTATACGATTATGTCCAACAGCTTTGCATTAAGATGGAAAAATGTTGTATGGTTTTCAAGTTTAGATTTGCATTCACCGCCAAGAAGAACGTTTTCTTTGATTTAATAAAAGAAAACGTTAAAACAAGGTTAACTATGATATTGGAACAAAATGCTTTTGAATCTGAACAAAGGCATACCCAAATATGTGAATTCCTTAACAAAAAATGGAACAATAGCGTCTTACCATTGCCAAAATCGAAGAGTTCATCCTCTTGACCAAACCTGCCAAAGTTCTCCGGCATTTTATAGAGTCGGAAATGTAGATCTTCACCTATCAACAGACTGTCAAAATGAGTGGTGACGTAATTTGCTAGGGAAAGTCAGGTACGCCGTACTCTTAAGATCTGTAATATACCGACTCAACGTTTCTTTTGCCAGTTTTGGCAGTACTGCTCTTCCACCTGTATGCAACAAATGGGCATAAAAGCTCTGAATACCATAGACACTTTGGTTACGTCTAAATCGCCCACTGAAGAAGTAAATTTTTAATCTGGATCCGAGTTACGAATCATTCACATGAATGTATTGGGACTTCATCAGTACAAAAGTTCCTTTTATCTGTCAAACGATTATAAAACGTTTAAGAATAGTTGGCTAATTAAACAGATCTAAGAAAGGTTTCATAAAACTTGAAACAAAAGCACATCTTGTACTCAGTAATGATCAATATTCAGCAAACCTTACAACGTTAAAGCAAGTTCAAGATCCATAGAAAAGTTTCCCTATTAAAATTTAACCGTCGAAAGAAATTAGTTTCTGGAAACAGACGCGGAATTAAGCATCACTTTTCAAAATCAGATCCTACAATGATGAAGACCACAGCCGAGGTCCTGACAGACACCACTTCACATAGCAGACGCCAACAAACTAATGAGTTGAAACAAGACCCCCAATCGAAGGGCTGCAGAAGGTATTCCTACCCTCCTCACGGCAGGGCCCCTGTGTTGCAACCACCTGGAGAGCTTCAAGATTAGATAAAACAGAGATAAGGAAGCGTACTTCCCAAAGGCATGGGTCTGTATTTATGTATGTCAATCAAGACTTACCTAAGCTGCAAAACTGCATTTTTTCATCTTTTTTCTATTTTAAATTGGGAATTATTGTACCAAAGGCGACCCATCAAGGCTATTTTTTTTTTTGAAAATGACCGTAAAAGCAATTAAAGATGACTAAGAAAAGATAAAGACATGCCACTTGAGAATAATGAGGGTTAAAGGGATCAAGGAAACCATGAGATGGGCGAGAGTATCATGGTTTGATAGCGAAGGAGAAAATTGATGATACGAAACACTTACTTATTTGAAGACTTAGGATGACCAAGAAATGAAATTATGACGTGGTAACCTAACAGGTGTCACGGAAGCATCTGAAAGGTTGAACGTCAACCATCTATCAAGTGGTTGCCCCAATCTAGCTCCGCTTGTGATAAGGAACAAAAAATCCATACAAGAAAACATAAGTATGCTGCCTTTGACGGTATGATTTTTCTTCATGTATACAGGAAAATTCGGCGCATGCGCAGATCGAACTCCGTCTACCGCATTGCATGCTATTTTATGAAATTATATGAGATCACAAAGTAATGAACGTATATCAAATGTCATAAAAGGTATACATTTATATGAGCGAAAATGAGAAAATTTCATTCTATTACACATCAAATGGGAAGTTTTGGCATTAATGAAAGACCTAAACAAAGTCCGTATGATTATTTGCATGTAAAAGGGAAAACTGAATATAAGACAAACATTTTTACCAAGGTCTTTAAGCCCCTTTAATCTAAATGCTCTTAATATAGGCTAACCTAACATATTTTTACGATGATGAGACCGAGTATATTGTGTAATGATGAAGAGCATTGTTTTTCTAACTGTTTTCATCAAAACTTTAAAATCATTATACGGTAAGCATCATTATAAGTATCCTTCCACCGCAGCATACCATGGTTCGAACTGCACATGCGTTTGGCTACCATTTCCCGAACTTTCACGCATGCAAGTAAAACAAATTATACTGTCATAGCAGCAAACGTATGCTTCCTCGCACGGCATGCATTTTTTATCTCGTACCTCCACTACTGTACAGGTGAGGTGCACTTGTGATTTCCTTCTCCACGAAGAATGAAGGCAGCAGAATTCTAGCTACCGAGTCGAGTGAATGAAAATGGCGCGCTGTGTGTGTGCGCTCTACCGGAACCTATTGCGGAGCACGGATGAACAGTACTGAGTTCACGTCGTCGTGAGGTCCTTGGTTCCACACGGCCTAGGGGTATCAGTAGCAGATGTGAGCAAGGAATAGACACGGGGCTAGCAACCTCATCTCTTAAAAAGCGAGAGAATTGCTAAGAACAGAAACTCTACTCTTCTTCACCCCTAAAGGAGTAAAGGTTTACGATGCAATATTTTATAAATGTATAATTATATATAATATATATATATATACATAATATATATATATATATATATATATATATATATATATATATATATATATATATATATATAATATATATGTAATGACCTGAGTGGGCCGTTATGCAGGTTCTTTTAACATACTCAGGACAGGGCTGTCATGACTGACGGCAGATGCAACAAACAAAGGAGGGGAAAACAACAAAACAATAAAATGAGCTTAAAATTAATTTATTTACAAATTATATAAGTGAGTCAGGTCTGGCAAAAAGATAAAAACCATAAGTGCAATAAAGGCCAAAAGGCAGCACTAAACAAAATCAAGTTAAAATAAACAAAAAAAAAAAGTAGCTTTAAAAAAAAAGGCAAAAATAAACAACAGCAGGCAGAAAAAAAACCAAACATACGTCCTCCATCGGGGCACCAAGACAGCCCTCAGCTGTGCAACAGGGACAAAAACCCATCAACCAGAAAACCCCGATGGAGACGTCAGGACAGCCTCACGCTGTCATCAAGGATGAGCAGCTCGTGGTCACACGACTACTCATGGTCACACTCCACCTCTACGACGTGCTCCACTTCGTAGGCGTGCTCCAATTTGCTGCTCAAAAACTCGACCAACGTCGACTCCAAAAACTGCCTGCTGCTGCTGCCACTGCCGCTACCTTTGCTGCCCTACCAGACCCGACTGAAGCAAGAAAACGGCAGCTCACTGACGAAAAACATCAAAACAAAAAAAACTTGAAGGTAAGGAGGCAGCAATCCACAAAGGGAACGAGCGGGGAACCAGCAGTTCCCGCAAAACCATCACTTAACGTGACACCTCCCCACCTAAAAGAAAAAAAAAAAATTTTTTTTTACACTCATACTCCCCTCCAATGCCGCAACAACCCCGCCAGCCAAAACAGAGCCGCCCTGTCACGGTCGCCATTCTTAAGACCCTGTTTGGGCCGTGGTGTAGGTCTTTTGTGCACTCTAATTAAACTTTAGGTATGCTCAGTGATGTACACAGGTAACTGGCAGACAATGGTCAATGGAAAACGAAAACACTCGGGAAAACTCAATAATATTTATTAACAAGCAAAAAAAAACACCAAGTCAATTTTGCAAGTACCTAGGACTCACACTAGTCCTTAATTTATCCCGTGGGATAACCTAACAGCTAAAGAGCTAAACCCTAGACAGAAATGATAATAAAAGAAGAGATGCACAAATAAAAAAACAGACAAAAATAATGTGTTTTTCAGAGGTTGGCCAGACCCAAACTTAATACCAATAAATACCTATATCTAATAATGGAGGAAAGAAGGAAAAGGTCGAAAAAGAGAGAAAACACTTAAATTCCTACCTACAAATTACAATCTAAACACACACCGACTAATACTAAATATAGAATTATCGTAACAATATACGTATATATATATATATAAACTTAAAGATAGTAAAATAGAATTATAATTACACAGTTCAAACCTCCTCACTCAGAGACGAAAAGCCGTGATCCAAAATAAACTTATCGCCTTATGGGAGGCCGTGTTCTCAACACAACTGGACTCAGCTAACAGGAGAGGGGACGAACACACAGGTAACCACAGATGAGGGGAAGCTGGTCTGAGCTTGCCCGGCCAACACAAAACAGACTCCTACCTGGTGCTTTTCTCCTACTTCCACCTCACGAGCCAGATTGCTCCTTCAACTGCAGCTTATAAGGGCGTCCTTGAAATTATCATAGAAAGCTGCTCAAAACCCGGGAGTACCGGGAAAAGCGACGGCACCCAACCCTTGACAAGGATATCCACCAAGGTGGCAGCACGACAAAGTCGCAGGTGACAAAGACAGCTGCGACAGCTACAGGACACAAGACGTCGCAGGTGACAGAACTGTACCTGCGAAGGGCAGCTTCAAAAACAATTTCTGGTTTCAAGGAGTAATCCACTAAACGCCAACTGCAGATGTTTCAGGAAGCAAAGTACGGCCCGAACTGTTCAGACAAAACACTGTCCTCCAATCGTCACCACACGGGAGTCGCACCAGTCTCAAGAAAAAGGTAAACAAAAGACCACAATCGTTAATACGATAGTTCAAACACTTTAACGAGCGGGGAGGAGGCAAACTAACGAAACCAAAACAAAGCTTTCCATAAACTGCCTTAAAAATACGTCCTTACATATTAATTCCTTAAAACTAATACACTTAATACTAGATTACTTGATATTGCAAAATTGAATAAGTGAAACTCTTATATTTACGTTAACTCTAATAATATATATATATATATATTATATAATTGTATATATATATATACATATATATATATTATATATATAATTGTATATACAGTATATATAATATATATATATATATATATATATATATATATATATATATATATATGGAGTGCATATATATATATATATATATATATATATATATATATATATATAATTATATAACTGAATCATGAAAAATATGGAACGTGATGAATAGATAAAGATAAAATCCAAGAAGGAAACGGAAACACACACACACACACACACACACACACACACACACACATATATATATATATATATATATATATATATATATATATATATATATATATATATATATATATTATATATATATATATATATATGACTAGTAGAGCCTCTTCCCCTGAGGCCAGTGACAATCACACTATCCCACTCCCTAAAGATGTCAGGAAACAAACTGCATTTCCAACAGAGTTGCATAGCATAAACCTCATCACATGGTCTGGAGCCTGGAGTTTGCAGCTCCTTGTTGCAAAAATCAGAAGAAAAAGTATATAAACTGTCATGGGATTTCGACTGATATAACACACAAAATGACATGCACAATTTGTATATTACTCCAACAACAGTAGAAGAGAAAGGTGTGCAGGACTGGGTAGGGAAATTGCGTCTGGAGCAGCTTGTAACTCAGGAAGACTGTGAGGATTTAATGGGTAAAACTGATTGTGGCGTGCAGAAAATTGCCCTAAAATTGGAAAAATAAAAGGAATGAGAACATTTCTGGTAGTCGATATATAAGCATTGCAGAATTTGGAAAAAAAGAATGGGTGGTTGTGCTAAGAGATTTAAATACAAGAAATGGAATATAAAATTAAGGCCAAAGACCAAGCACTGGGACCTCCTGTTAGGTTATTCGGTGCTGAAAGGGAAATTGAGGGCTAAAAGTAATTAAGGGTGTAACAGGAGGAAAACCTCGCACTTCCACAATGAAACAACTGTTAGAAGAGGGTGGAAAGTAAGATGGAACAGAATATGAACTAACGTACAGTAAAAGAAATTTAAGGGGTTGTAGCCTGGGGCTGAAGAGCCGCTGCAAAGACCCTTAGGTAATACCTACTGTGCACCACATGCGGTGCACTGACGGCACTAACCCTCTACGGGGGCTAGGGGATTTAAAAGGCGAGATCAGGAAATGTACAAAAATGGCATTGTTGGTAGGTGTGGAGTTCTTAGAATAGGGATGGAATATATCATGTGGTCTTGTGTTCATAAAGGGACCAACTGCTGAAAATGTGGTTCCTTAGGAATAATATTTATAAGCCTGCTTGGAAAGGAAAAATGGCAAGCTAAAGTGTTTTTTTAGATTATGCATAAGCAGAGTACATGAAAGAGCAGACTGTCGGACATACAGCTTAGGAAGAAAAGGATTGTTATCTTGTTCAAGCAAAAGTGAAAATTGGAGTTTTAGTTGGAGAGGGAGGGTCGACAAAGCGGGTAAAAATGTGTATAAATGTTATTTAGACAACCAAGTTTGATAAGTGAGAAGACCACACAAGGAATAAATAGGCAAAAACGTGCTTAAAGACAATTTGCAAATTCGGACGTCAGCTAGATCCTTTCCATTCTTAAAAACTAAATAACCTTCTCACATCCTCATATTTACAATGACTTCTTCCACTCTTGCATCAGCCAGCTCTGCCTATCTTTTGTTCTACACATTCAACAACTGCAGATACCCAGGAGGGTTTTCTTTTCATAAATGTCTCCATCTGTTTCTTTTATCAATTTTGCTGAATAACCTCTTGTTATTTTCAGCCGATCGAGGCTACGGCCTACCCCAACGCCAAATCAAAGTCCTTCGAAAAGAAGGCATCGTGCTTACCCCATATAAAAATGGGAAAAAGCACGTTAAAACGAAGACGAAGAAGTTATTTTCTTTCATAGAGATGAACTTTTACCCCAAAAGTTCGTGGTCAGATGTACTCATAAATTTTTAAACTAATCCCGCATTTTTCACTCACTTTGACCTTGACTATCTTACTTTATACAGTATTGCTATAGCAACACGTTTGTTTTGCAGCCACACTTTAAACAGTGTTGAAAGTGTCATTAAAAGTAGAAAAGTTTCAGGATGATAAAAATATAAAGGTAAAACTGTTTTAAACTGCAGCTGCACAACAAAAGATATGATGTAGCAGTACTGTATGTACACAGTATAAGAAACGTAAGGTAGTCAAGGACAAAGTGAATGAAAATGGTAAATTAAAAATTCATGTAAATATGACCATGAATGTTATGGAGGAAAAAAAATTCTCATGAAAGAAATTGCTGTGAAGGAGTTATTGAGCAAATGGGTCATATAGTTAAAGAAGGGAATGGAAACACTGTCTGAAGAGAATGCATTCCTGTGTCAAATCAGTATCTGAAGTTGTTGAATGAGTAGAGCAGAAGAGAGGAAGAGCTGACTGATGCAAGAGTGGAAGTCAGCCTATATCTGAGGATGAAGAGGAGGTCTGGATTAGAAATGGAATCTAAAATTCACTCCAAATGCCAAGTACTGGGACCTATGATGTTATTCAGCGCTGAAAATAATGTTGAAACAATTGTTAGGAGTGGTTGGAAAGCAAGATGGGAGAAAGAAAATGTAAAATATAAAAGGAATGAAAGATGTTGCAGCTAGGGGCCGAAGGAACGGTGCAAAGAACCTGAAGTAATGTCTACAGTGCATCGCGTGAGGTGCACTGCTGGCACTACCCACCCACGGGGATGAGGAGACGATAATTTAGGTACTTAAGAAAGGATAAATCTAGCTGGTGGGCTTTCAATCTCAATTGAGTTGAATGGGGGCCAGTGTTATTAATTAGATGACCAGGGCAAGTATGCAAGGATGAGGAAATAAAATTTAATAATCATTAGGATGTTTCAAGGCATACTGTATCCCACAAAAGGTGTAAGGTAGAACTTTGATCAGGAAAATCTGACGAAAGGAGGATTAACAAGGAAAGGGAAGGTTGGTGGAAATGAATGCATAGTTGAAAAGTGACTGAAGTCTCAGAATTGAAGGCAAAGCACTTATTATAACAAAGAGGGGACAGAGACATGAGAGAAGCACAAAAGGTCAAGGGTCAAAAACGCTTATAATAAAAGACCCGAATGGAGAGAATGTCCCAAGAGAACGCTAGCCTTTGTCAATACATGTAGTAATTACAAGAGTTCTTGAAAGTGAAGGACAGGGAAGACATTTTGAGCGAGTAGAAGGGTTGGTGTAATATGAGAATGCTATTGAAAGTGAATAACGTGAATTCACGGCGGGCACTCATGAACTCGAAGAATGAAAAGGAATTCTGGATGAGATAAAAGCTCCAAACGAATAAGTGAGGAATAATATTCCTTTTTGTATGGAAGAAGGTGATAAGAGGCGATACAAGAATTATGGGCATAACATTACTTGGAAGACTGTACTGGAATGGCATACGGTAGGATTTTGATTGAAAAAGCGAGACATAACAAAGGGGGTATTAAAAGAAGAGCAGTGTGGGTTTAGACAAGGATGAGGATGTGTGAAATCAATTATTTATTTATCATAAACTAAAGGAAAGTGATGAATGATTAAATAAATTGCTGTGTAGCATTAATCAAGGTCTATAGAGATAGTCCTGGAAAACCTTCAGATAGGTTGTGAAAGCTAAGTGTTACTCCTGGTGACTTTCCAATGCGAAGGTTCCCAACTGATCAACTTTCACAGAACATACAACTTATCATCTCTGTAACCTATGAATGAGGGGTTTGGGGGCCTGTTTGTCTGTCTACCCGCTAAGTTATTGGTAGCAATTTTGCTTAGCTCCCATAGGCCCAATGCGCGTGGAGCAGGTGACAACATGCTAATTAGCCTATATGTCAGTATACCTGGTCTACATAGGACAATGTGCAAAAGACATCACTGTCTTTGCTTCTGCTACTCCAATATTGGAAACCTTTCAACTTTCAATTGTGACTTGTTAAGAGGAATGGGAAGTTTATATTATCGAAACAAATAATTTGGGCACGTAGGCACGCGAGTGACTGGATTGATGTACAAATGGGTCTGAGACTTGACTGATGGAATAGGTATCTGGTTGTTAACAGACTACAGTGCACTGCATCTGGAGCGCTCTCTCTCTCTCTCTCTCTCTCTCTCTCTCTCTCTCTCTCTCTCTCTCTCTCTCTCTCATATATATATACATTATATATATATATATATATATATATATATATATATATATATATATATATATATATATATATATATATATATATATATATATATATCCACCAGATGCAACCCACATCAGTCTATTAATAACCAGATACCTACTTTGCCAATTAAGTCAACAAGGGCCTTCAGGACCAAAGATGAGAGCGAATCTCAGTGAGAGAGAGAGAGAGAGAGAGAGAGAGAGAGAGAGAGAGAGAGAGAGCAACTGCAACCCCTAAGGATCTAAGGTCTGGAGGGGTAAATATAAAGCATAAATAGTTCGATGTAGGACTCTTGTAAGACTTACGGTTATACGAAACAACGAAGAGAGTTAAAATTATTTGCGTGCCAGCCAGTTTGGCTACATCTGTGTATTTGTGCTTACCACAAAGCATACTTAAGTTAAAGTTACATACAATCTGGCATACGTAAATCCTTAAATGTTCAGGAGCGTATTACTACGGTCATTCATAAAATACCCAACAAAAGAATGAAAAACGCGGGAGGGTGGGGGTGGGGGAGAGATCACCCATTCTAGCAAAAACGTCGACATTCCACATGGCCGTAATTGCTTCCTCGACTGTCATTGCTTCGAGGAATTAAAAGCTTTTGCTCACACGACAGATCTGCAGCAAACAGGAAATATATGTTCACGCCATGGGTCGATTTAACACTGTTGTTCTCTTATAACGGAATTCGGACTTGAACGTGTTGCTTTCATGAACAATTCGGCCTTGCACACACGCTACTTAAGCCACAAATATTGTTTAATATCCATTCTGCCCTAAAATGGAAAACTGCAGTATCTGCAGAATTTTCGAAATTGAGATATACCACCTATTGGGCTCGTGAAACACTAATACA
This sequence comes from Macrobrachium rosenbergii, assembly GCF_040412425.1. Classification (NCBI taxonomy): domain Eukaryota; kingdom Metazoa; phylum Arthropoda; class Malacostraca; order Decapoda; family Palaemonidae; genus Macrobrachium; species Macrobrachium rosenbergii. The sequence goes on along the minus strand of NC_089786.1, from coordinate 15,663,787 downwards.
CAAGTTACTGCAGTTTCAGAATGATTCTTCGATGCTTTCCACGAGTGTTTACGGGGTCCCATTTGCAGTATCTGCAAAATCAGTAGTGAGGCAAGGGAGTATCTACCATTTTTCTCAGTTTTGTATTTTTGAAGATACTGCAGTCTTCCATTTTAGGGCAGCAGTTCACTATACCTCGGGAATAATTCTCACCAAAGGGGAATTATAATTGATTAGCGCTTTGTCACCGGCAGGATTCGAACAGTACGCGTTGCCTGGTTTAGAAACAAACGATAGATAGTGACTTCTGACCACTGGGATATGAAGGCAACGGATGGAATCCTGTTGGTGACAAAACATTTTATCAATTATATAATTCCCTTGGGAGTAAATTATTCCCGAGGTTAGTAGAAATGGAGATCAAACGATATTTGTGGCTTCATGTTTGTGAATATAAAAAGACGAGTGTGTAACTGACAATACAAATATAAAATGTCAAAAGGTTATTAATGAGTATACAAATAAAAACATTTACAATAAAAATCGAAAACTTTATGAAAACACTCAGCCATAAAGGACCACTGCCATATATATATATATATATATATATATATATATATATATATATATATATATATATAAAAGTGAATGTTTGTAGGTATATTTGTATGTCTGTAACTTTGTGTGATACAGAAATCCGAACCGCTCGACCAATCTAGACAAAATTTGGCACGCGGCCATCATTTGACCCAACTTGGATAATAGGATCGTTTCAAGCCCGTACACCCTTCCCCTTCCCCCTTCCCTTTGTAACTTATGTGGTAAATAACTCTCCGGATTTATCGTACTTTAGTTCATGTGTTAATAAACACTAAGTGTTTATCATACCTCATTTCATGTACTCGATACCATGGAAATATATTGAAAACGTTTTTCTTTCCTGTGATTAATAATTCTGTATCAAGGTTTAGACAGTCACTACAGTAATACCTGGATAAAATGGACAGTCACCACAGTAATACCTACGTAAAAGGGACAGTCACCACAGTAATACCTAGATAAAAGAGTCAGTCACCACACTAATGCCTAGATAAAACGGACAGTCACCACAGTAATACCTAGATTAAAGGGACAGTCACCACAGTAACACCTGGATAAAATGACCAGTCACCACAGTAATACCTAGATAAAAGGGTCAGTCACCACACTAATGCCTAGATAAAAGGGACAGTCACCGTAGAAACACCTGGATAAAAGGGACAAGTCACCACAGTAATACCTGGATAAAAGGGACAGTCACCACAGCAATATCTAGATAAAAGGGACAGTCACCACAGTAATACCTAGATAAAAAGGACAGTCACCACAGTAATACCTAGGTAAAAGGGACAGTCACCACAGTAATACCTAGATAAAAGGGTCAGTCACCACACTAATACCTAGATAAAAGGAACAGTCAGCACAGTAACACCTGGATAAAATGACCAGTCACCACAGTAATACCTAGATAAAAGGGTCAGTCACCACAGTAATACCTAAATAAAAAGGGGCAATCACCACAGTAACACCTGGATAAAAGGGACAAGTCACGACAGTCATACCTGGATAAAAGGGAGTCACCACAGTAATACATAGATAAAAAGGACAGCCACCACAGTAATACCTCGATAAAAGGGACAGTCACCACAGTAATACCTAGATAAAAGGGAAAGTCACATTAGTAGTACCTGGATAAAAGGGGCAGTCACCACAGTAATACTTCGATAAAAGGGTCAGTCACCACAGTAATACCTAGATAAAAGGGTCAGTCACCAAAGTAATACCTAGATAAAAGGGAAAGTCACATTAGCAGTACCTGGATAAAAGGGGCAGTCACCACAGTAATACTTCGATAAAAGGAACAGTCACCACAGTAATACCTAGATAAAAGGGTCAGTCACCAAAGTAATACCTAGATAAAAGGGTCAGTCACCACAGTAAAACCTAGATAAAAGGGATAGTCAACACAATAATACCTGGATAAAATGGCCGGTCAACACAGTAATACATAGAAAGGGTCAGTCACCACAGTAATACCTCGATAAAAGGGACAGTCACCACAGTAATACAGGAGAAAGGGTCAGTCACCACAGTAATACCTAGATAAAAGGGTCAGTCACCACAGTAATACCTAGATAAAAGGGTCAGTCACCACAGTAATACCTAGATAAAAGGGTCAGTCACCACAGTAATACTTTGATAAAAGGGTCAGTCACGACAGTAATACCTAGATAAAGGGGACAGCCACCAAAGTAATACCTAGATAAAAGGGACAGTCACCACAGTAATACCTGGATAAAAGGGACAGTCACCACAGTAATACCTAGATAAAAGGGAAAGTCACATTAGTAGTACCTGGATAAAAGGGGCAGTCACCACAGTAATACCTGGATGAATGGGACAGTCACCACAGTAATACCTAGATAAAAGGGTCAGTCACCACAGTAATACCTAGATTAAAAGGGGCAATCACCACAGTAACACCTGGATAAAAGGGACAAGTCACCACAGTAATACCTGGATAAAAGGGAGTCACCACAGTAATACATAGATAAAAGGGACAGTCACCACAGTAATACCTAGATAAAAGGGGCAGTCACCACAGTAATACATATAATGGGTCAGTCACCACAGTAATACCTAGATAAAAGGGTCAGTCACCACAGTAATACTTTGATAAAAGGATCAGTCACCACAGTAATACCTAGATAAAAGACAGTCACCAAAGTAATACCTAGATAAAAGGGTCAGTCACCACAGTAAAACCTAGATAGAAGGGACAGTCAGCACAATAATATCTGGATAAAATAGCCGGTCACCACAGTAATACCTAGATAAAGGGGACAGCCACCAAAGTAATACCTAGATAAAAGGGACAGTCACCACAGTAATACCTGGATAAAAGGGGCAGTCACCACAGTAATACCTGGATGCATGGGACAGTCACCACAGTAATATCTAGATAAAAGAGACAGTCACCACAGTAATACCTAGATAAAAGGGTCAGTCACTACAGTAATACCTAGATAAAAGGGACAGTCACCACAGTAATACCTAGATAAAAGGGTCAGTCACCACAGTAATACCTAGATAAAAGGGTCAGTTATCACAGCAATACCTAGATAAAAGGAACAGTCACCACAGTAATACCTAGATAAAAGGGTCAGTTATCACAGTAATACCTAGATAAAAGGGACAGTCAGCACACTAATACCTGGTTAAAATGGACAGTCACCACAGTAGTACCTAGATAAAAGGGACAGTCACCACAGTAATGCCTAGATAAAAGGGACAGTCAGCACAGTAATACCTGGATAAAAGGGACAGTCACCACAGTAATACCTAGATAAAAGGGAAAGTCACAACAATAATACCTGGATAAAAGGGACAGTCACCACAGTAATACCTAGATAAAAGGGAAAGTCACAACAATAATACCTGGATAACAGGGACAGTTACCACAGTAATACCTGGATAAAAGGGAAGTCACAACAGTATTACCTAGATAAAAGGGAAAGTCACAACAGTAATACCTGGATAAAAGGAACAGTCACCTCAGTAATACCACCTGGATAAAAGGGACAGTCAGAACAGCAATACCTGGATAAAAGGGATAGTCAGCACAGCACAGTAATACCTGGATAAATGAGACAGCCACCACAGTTATACCTGGATAAATGAGACAGCCACCACAGTAATACCTGGATAAATGAGACAGCCACCACAGTAATACCTGGATAAATGAGACAGCCACCACAGTAATACCTGGATAAATGGGACAGTCACCACAGTAATATCTGGATAAAGTGGGCAGTCACCACAACAATACCTTGATAAAAGGGACATACAGCACAGTAATCCTTGGATAAAAGGGACAGACACTACAGTAGTACGACAGTCATCACAGTAATACCTGGATAAATGAGACAGCCACCACAGTAATGCCTGGATGAATGGGACAGTCACCACAATAATGCCAGGATAAAATGGACAGTCACCACAGTAATACCCAGATAAAATGGACAGACAAAACAGTAATGCCTGGTTAAAAGATTAGTCAGCACAGTAATCATTGAATGAAAGGAACAGACAGTACAGTAATACCTGGATAAATGGGACAATCACTTCAGTAATACCACCTAGATAAAAGGGACAGTCACAACAGTAATACCTGGGTAATAGAGACAGACAGTACAGTAATACCTGGATAAAAGGTACAGACAGTACATACAGTAATATTTGGATAAATAGGACAATCACCCCAGTAGTGTCTGGATTGAAGGGACAGTCACCCTAGTAATACCTGGGTTAAAGGGACAGCACCACAGTAACACCTGGATAAAAATGACAATCAAAACAGCAATAATTGGATAAATGAGAAGGTCAGCAGAGTCATACCTACATAAAAGGGGCAGTCACCACAGCAATAAGTGGATAAATGGGACAGTCACTACAGTAATGCCTGAATAAAAGGGACAGTTAGTACAGTAATTTCTGGATAAATGGGGCAGTCACCACAATAATACCTGGATAAATGGGACAATCAGCACTGTAATACATGGATAAAAGGGACAGTCAGTACATTAGTTTCTGGACAAAAGGGATAGTCAGTACAAGGAGGTGCAGGAAAAGTTTTCCGAGTCTTTCAGAGTTTTCCCAGGCAGCTCCGGGTTGGTAAGCTAATATATATATATATATATATATATATATATATATATATATATATATATATATATATATATATATATATATATATATACAGTATATATGCAATATGAATCGTTAAAGACCTCCCGTTCTTTAATCAAGATTCGAGGGTAGACAATTTGACTGAGCGTTGATCACTCGTGTCATCTTTACTTTATCTCCTTCTACCAGGCCTCCCAACTGCAGCCCAAAACTGTCGATTTGCAACAACAAGATACCAAAGTAGACGGTTTAGGTCAACAGAAGCAACCGGGAGTTTTCCCACTCCGTTAGAGAGAGAGAGAGAGAGAGAGAGAGAGAGAGAGAGAGAGAGAGAGAGAGAGAGAGACTACTAATTCACTTAAACTTTAACGTTTCAGGATTTCACAAAATCAAAATTAACGAAAACGGAATACCACATCTATTACGGGCATATGCACATTAGTTACAAGGTTAACGTCCAAACGACAGACCTGACAAAACACCCTGTCAACTATAGATTCCATTCGCAACTTCAACAAACATGTAAATTGGTTAACTTTCATATCAAGGTCCCCTACATGGCCATAATAGCGGGTAAGACATCGAGGAAAAGGTCATTTAAGCAAATAATAAACAGAAACCACGGAGCTCGTCTCCAAGACCAAATGGGGGCTGATGGCAAGTTCCAAGAAAATAAACATGCTTGAATGATGCATCATCGTTTGCTTTTAACTTTTACCATCAATAAAACCACCAGAAGGTGATGATATTGTCCCAAGGATCGAATCGATATTTTTTTCTTTCCTTCGAAGGGAAGGCGTATACTGTACGTTAATAATATCCACTTGTAATTGTTAGCCTAAGGACTGCTAGTTTCCATTTGAACTGGATACATCCGGGAAGTCTGATCTACTCTAATTTAAAAACTAATGATTCTTATATAAAATAACCAAAGTTAAAATTCCGTGCCTTGAATAACTAACATAGCCTAACTCCACTATTAATGGCAGTCTAATCATGCTTCCGCCGTTTTGATATAACTTGAAATGACCACCACGGGAATTAACAACATTTTTCCTACATTTCTTCCGGGACAAAGAGACAATTTAGGGCTGCATGGTGATGAACCTGCCCTGGTAGGCTAACAATAATGGCTATTTACTTCATCACAGATAAAAGTCATGTGACAGAACCTAACAAAGGTAGGCCTATGGGCCCAATGTCCTGAAATTAAGCCTACACACCTATGCTTTTTAATAACCTTGCCTTTATGAAAGCATGTTGGGGTCTGTAATTTTATTTGGGTTCCCTATATTAGTCAAAACATTGGAAAATATCTGCGTACACTTACCAGATATCATCGCCTCTAATTTCCGTCTATCAACTCGAAATCTGTCCTCTGTCAAGTCGGATTTTTCTTCACTGAAGTTGGAAGTTGTGGAAATGTCCGATAAACTGTCTTCCGCCTGATGATCGTGTGGCCCCATATTTATTAATTTTCCTGAAGTGTCACGTATTCAATAAATTAAGTTGTAAGATAAAATCCACGTCGTCCCCACAGAAAAAAATAAAAAAAGTTATTATATCCCACAACACAAAAGTTACTCGGGATATGCAGTATCCCATAACAAATACATTCTGTCAAGACGTGGTGAAGTCCATTAGAGTCCCCTTCCCCTCCCCGGGGGGGGTGGGGACAACCCGACACAAACAGAGCAATGACCAATCACCGCCCTCAATCGCTCCATATAGCCATGCCAAATGTTTTCGGTCAACACTTTCGTATCGAGGGTAATTCTGCCATTATATTTCGTCCTAATAATGTTTTTCGTACAAAATATAGTAACTCTGGGTATTCTTTATCAGCAACATGAAATAAATTCCGAATATTTCAAATTATGTAGGCAAAACATGTAAAAATCCTTGCTATAATACCGAAGCGCTGTAAGAATATTTTCAACTTAACAAAAATATAAGCTTATTCTCCAACACGCGCTAAACCACGCCTCCGAATCCTTGGCGGTCTGTACGAACAATGACTCTGTTATCGACCGTCACTGCTTTATAACGTCACATTGGAAGCGGATGGTACTTGGAAAAAATATGCTATGACATATTGCAGCCACAGTTGCTCCTATGCTTTCACAAGTGGAAACTAAAACTGTCACAGGTTTATAAAAGGGACTGCTTTCGTTATCCCGAACGTGGGTCACAGGTACTACAGTATTTGTAGGTGATAATGTGAAACGCCGACACTATTTTGATAGTTACTGAAGTTCCTGAAAATTGTCTGTTGTGTTGCTTGAACACTGGCGTGGTTTTTGTCAACTGCACTAATTTGAGCAGAAGAAGTCATGGCCAAAGAAAATTTTTTTTCGTTAATAATCTTGCCAACGTCACCTGATATGGCCGTGCTTATAACAACGAACGGTTGTCAAGTATTCACGTCGTGAGTCTTATCTACCCCCTTCCCTCCCCAGTGTCTTAGAACAAACGGGCGAATATTCAGCCAGAGGAGAAATTTGTTGTTGTTGTTTGTTCTTTTCGAGGATAAATCAGAATGATCAACCCACCTTTTCATAAATTTGCGTCATGAAGTTTATGAAAAGAATTACCATAGCCACTGAAGTAATGATAATCAAAATAGCTTGCATTAATAGTAATGAGAACAATGTTTTTATTAATATTCGAAAAGTTTAATCATCATTTGAAATCATCGCCACGTTCAGCCTCTGCCTGAACCAAGAATAAGATCCATATGCACAAAACATAGAGTATCATCAAACTGGAATACCTGCGCAGACTTAGGCCTATATATATATATATATATATATATATATATATATATATATATATATATATATATATATATATATATATATACATGTGTGTGTGTGTGAGAATGTCCATGGACTGTCAGAGCCTTCTCAAATAACAGTCCAGTATCCACAACCATATCAATGACTCAAATAGTCTTAGATACGTCCCCTATCACACAAGCACAAAGGTCGCGTGCGAAGTGAGAGTTTCTACACGGCTTCACCAATGGGCCGAATCCGGACCTCCAAAAATAAAAGTTGGAGAATGAAGACAGCGATGAACCTGCACGAAAATGAAACGGGTTTGTGCTCTGGTAGAGATAATTATAATCTTGTTTCATGAGACGTCCATTAATTATAATGTTGCAAAGGATACTCTTCAAGAGCAGCACCTCTTGTACTCACATGCATAACAACAGTCAGTTCTCTCTCTCTTTCTGTCCGTCTTCACACAATCCTCTTACAAGCACGCACTCACACACACACACACACACACACACAATGGTTGAGGCTCTCTTTCTCTTTAATACACACACACACACCACGCAACAGTTACTTCTCTTTCTCCCTTGCTGGCGCATAATACATACATACATATATACTGTATTATATATATATATATATATATATATATATATATATATATATATATATATATATATATATATATACCTGTATATTATACGCCAGCGAGTGAGAGAAAGAGAAGCAACTGTTATGTGTGTATTAAAGAAAAATAGGGAAAAATATAGCACTTGGTACAAGTCCAGACTAGTTTCACCTATAGTTTCCTGACATCTTCATTTTCTTCTTAGTACATCTGCACTTATACATCAGGTGACAAAGTGGGCAAAAGCACTGGAGAGAATAACCTGCTTTTCTACATGCGAAAGGTTAACGAACAAAAGTTTAAAAAGATACAAATGGAGGGATGTTGTCTGAACGAATTCAATCCTGGATCGATGGAGTGAGTATTTTGATGATTTATTGACTGGGAGATGGAAGAGGTCAGAGATGACAGACACAAGAATGGAAGGGGTTAGTGTAAGTTAGAGAAAGTTTGTGGAAGTGACTGTTTAGGAAATTAGGAAGACCCTTAAGAGGTTGGAGATGGAAAAAAGGCACCTGGAGTTGGAGGGATTACACGTGAGATGCTGCAGTTTGGTGGTGAAACTGAGTGGCTGGCCACAGTTTGTAAGGTAAGTCTGAACGACAGAAAGGTTCAAAATGTATGGCTGAAGGGAGTAATTGTTCCACTGTAAAAAGGTAAAGGTGAAAAAAATCGGCTGGTGATGACAGAAGTGCAAGAATGAATCCAAAATAGAGATGAATGGAGCAATGTGTGTGTATAGGGGTTTGATGAACTGTTGATGAGCCATGTTTATAGGTATAGCGAGGATTCATCCACGATTCTGCAGTTTAAGTGAGAATGTAGCAATGATCATTGTATTGCTTTTCTTCCTCAATCTTTATGTTTATACACACACACACACACACACATATATATATATATATATATATATATATATATATATATATATATATATATGTGTGTGTGTGTGTGTGTGTGTGTGTGAGTAGATACTTACATATATATTTAAAGAGAGCGAGAGAAACCATTATCATCTGACCATCTCAGCAACATCGCCGTCTCATTAAAATGATTACAAAAGGGTTAATTTGTTACCCTTGGCTGCATAATTTTTAATTTTTCTCTCTCTGTTGCTCTTTAGACTTCTCACTCACCCACTCACTCTCTCTCTCCTTGCAACAATAAACAATGGCAGAAGCGAACCAGTGACGTCACTGAACAAACAAACTTTAATAGACTCATAGTCTAACAGCCTGTACTTGGGCATCGTAAAGCTTTGAAGCTTTCATTAAACAGCTCTTTGTATCACAAGCTTTAAAAATACCTCGTTAGAATTGAATTGAATACAGAACTTACGCCAAAGGCCAAACACTGGGTCCTATGAGGTCATTCAGCGCTGAAACTGAAACTGACAGTAAAAGGTTTGAAAGGTGTAACAAGAGGAAAACCTCGCAGTTGCACTATGAATCAATTGTTAGGAGAGGGTGGAAAGTAAGATGGAAGAAAGAGAACATGAAAGGAGGTACAGTAAAAGGAACGCAAAGGGTTGCGGCTAGGAGCCGAAGGCACGCTACACAGAGCGTTAAGTGCACCGAAATATCTCATTAGGCTCACTGCGTTTTTGTGTAGGTCTCAGCATCGTGTCAAGCACCAAAAAGCTTTTGGTGTTTTCTTAAGAAGCTTTGTGAAGACACCAAATAGCATTAAGGACAGTGAAGCTATTTCTATCATAGGCTATTCTACGACTTCTTTCCAGTCTTTTAAACTTTTTTTAACTTCAAAAAACTCCTTTACTTGATTAGCCTTTAGACCTACATTTTGAAAACACGGATGATTGAGGGGAAGGAAAAATGAGTGGCTCCAGTAGAAAGCAGAAGCGTCAAGCGAATTCCAACTCAATGGAGCAGCATCTATAAGGATAAAGTAGGGCCATGTGGCGACAGAAAGATTATCTCAAGAAATGGAATGTTGCGTAAACAAAGTACAGTATGTCAAGTGAGCTTTAAATAATAATTATGTAATAATAATTAATCTTGCGGCTGTCGCTTTTACACACTCAAAGCTTACCACTTAATAGTTGGTATTCAAGCATTAGTTCCAACTTTCACTGACTGACTGATTATAGATTATCTGGCACTGCGGCTACTAGGGACTTGAACGTTCAACACAATACTATGGCTCTGAAAACTCTACGAGCACGCATGGATTTTCATTGTAGTTAAGATTTCACTTGACCATTAAAACAGAGGCGAAGTTCGTACTTCAATCACTGTGTTAATTGTGTCATGTGTGGTCAACAGACCTACATATACTTTGAAAATGCTGGCAGGTTGGTTATAGCTTGTAAAGAAGTTTGCACGATCCAAGATTTTGAGTAAAATACAAGGAGGTCAGTAAAGTGCATTGGATGGTTATCATAAAGTATTGGAAGTTTGGTACAATGAACAGGAAGGTTTACTATTGGGGCAGCGAGGCTAATGATACGAAGAGGAGGTTAGTACATCCACAAGAGAGTAGGTTGATGATATCTGACTTTACCTTAGAGATATGGTTACAAGATAGTTAGCTGGAGCTCTCTGCATTCCTTGGGTACTAGAGGCAAAAGAAACGACCTTGAATTATTATTCAGCACCGTCTAAAATGGTAAAATAACAACAGTACATAAATGAAGTGTTATTATTATTCAGATGAACCCTATTCTTATGGAACAAGGCCATGGGGGCGATTGAATAGAAATTCAAGCTTCTGAAGAATATGGTGTTCATTTGAAAGAAGTAACCGAAGGTAATGGGAAATACTGAATGAAGAAATCATTTATCAGAGAAGAGAAACTAAATTAGTAAATAAGTAAATAAATAAATAAATAAAAATGAAAATAATATGCAGTTAACAAATACAATCTATGTATACATATTACTGATGGCCATCTAATCAGTGAGATTAAACACCACTGGGTTTTAATAGTACTCTTATGGAAGACTACTAACAGAAACACAAACACGCACACACACCAGCACATACACCCTTGAAAATCTGTGGGGCTGGGCATTTTAGGGTACCAGTCTCCTCTCAGAATACTGGCTGAGAACGAAAGGGGTATCCCTCAAAGGGGTAACGATGCAAAGTTGAATACAAATATTTAAAAAATTTAAATACATATTCTCAGGAAATCTTTAGAGATGAGACTGCTTTCCCGGGTGTGTTTTTTTTTCTGAATCCCAGTAAGTGCTGGTGGATGGATGGAATATAGAATTTTGACTAAAGGCCAAGCACTGGGACCTATGAGGTCATTCAGCGCTGAAAGGGAAATTGAGAGTAGAAAGGTTTTAAAGGTGTAACAGGAGGAAAACCTCGCAGTTGCACTATGAAACAACTGTAGAGAAAGGGTGGAAAGTAAAAAGGAAGAAAGAGAATATGAACAGAGGTACAGTAAAAGAAATTAAAGGGGTTCCAGCTAGGGACCGAAGGAACCAAAGAACCTTAAGTAAATGCCTACAGTGCACCGCATAAGGTGCACTGACGACACTAACCCCCTAAGGAGAGTAAGTGCTGGTACCCATTCACAACTGGGTGAACTGGTATGGCCTAGGTAGGTCAGGAAGTTGGCCAGCAACGATCCACAAACCCAGCAAATGTTGGTCAAGTACTGTACCACTCAACCATCCAAGCACACACACCCACATACTGATGCTCACGTCTAGCATGAACACACTACTGTATTGCATTTCTTCGCTTTCAAAGCCCTTCCATTCCAATCATGAACCTCTTTCGGCCCCTAGCTGCAACTCCTTTCATTCCTTTTACTGTACCTCCATTCATATTCTCCTTCTTCCATCTTACTCTCCACCCTCTCCTAACAATTGTTTTATAGTGCAACTGCGAAGTTTTCCTCCCGTTACACCCTTAAAATCTTTCGACTATCAATTTCCCTTTCAGCGCTGAATGACCTCACAGGTCCCAGCGCTTGACCTTGGGTCAGAATTCTATATTCCTCTTTCCTCCTATTCTCTAATACGTATCGTCTGCTACATTTACGCAAACGTACATGGTTCAAGCCATGTACGCTTGATTCTTCGTTTCATTAATCTTCACGCCTTGAGGCGTTGTCACGAATCCAGGTAAAAAACGTCACAAGAAAAAAAGTCATATTAATTCATGGTGGACGGTATTAAAGTCACATAAAAAAGTTATAATTTTGGTTGGGAAAGGAAGTCAGGTAATCAAATAAAAATATTCAAGCTAGTCCCAGTGTATTCAAGTACCATCAACAACTAAACTAATATATAAGAAAATATTTTAAATCAGTTATTAAGTGGCAATACATGACTTGTACATACTGGCGACACAACACTATTTATATATTAAGGCATTTCATGTGGAAAAAATAAAGTTTAGTTCAATCTTAAGCACAGCAAGGTAATAAAAACAATAATATTTAAAAAATTTTGAAGTCAGTCATTTACTGACTATACATGATATGTACAGATTGAAAACGGCTTACATAATACCATGGCATTACATGTATATTCAGTGTCTATAATGCTGGTGTATTGCCAGTTAATAACTGATTTGAAATATTTTCTGTTTTCATACTTTGTTGATAGTACTGTACGGTACTTTAATAAATTGTGACTTCATTACCGGCACCATAAATTAATATGACTTTTTTCCAACTAAAACTGTGACTTTCTTCTCCCGTGACTTTATTACTGGCCACCACTGTCACACAGGCACGTTTTCTGGACTCTTTGAGATCTTGGATTGGTTTTTACTCAAGCAACTACTATTGGCGGCAAAAGTGTGTACGCCCATGTTCATCTGGCTATCACGAGAAATATCGACACCATTTTCAGTTTGGTAGTTAATAAAACTTCTTTTTGAATAATTTTTTTTTTTGTTAAAACTGAGAAAAGTGCATCCCAATCATATTCATTCTTACATGGCTTGACCATGAAAGCGGGGAAAGAAGTTGCATACTGATTGACTGCAGAGCCAGAAATCTCAAGTCCTACTAGTTGGCAATTTTAAAGAATAATATATTGTAATGTTCTGAATTCAACATTTGATCTCGACTCACTTTTAGATAAATTCTTGATAGAGTAATCAATCGATTATCCACACTAATACATCCAAGGTTGGTGCAAAAAATGTAACTGCTGACATAGGAATCGTGACTAGACTGGTCTACCCTCAGCTGCCTCTAGGTTACCCCTAAAACCCTATCTTTACACCGGCAAGCTTTTAAACATATACACTAACTTAAGAGATTGTAGGCTCCAAAGAAACAATATCATTAAAAGTGTGTATTAAATACTGTTTCAGTTTCTGAGTTGCATTTTTTTTTCACTAGATAATGAATCCTGTTACCCATGCCCAAGTTCCACTTACATACCAAACTAGTTACAGCTATCGACATAACCTATCACATGCTTTAACACTCTGCAACACTTCCATATCAGTTACAGTATATCATGAGCCTTCTTTGGTTTCCTGTATACACAGATTCTACTTCTTAGTCTCAAACTTCTGGCAGGGCTATTGAATTTCTCAAGAAATTATTCATCTAGTCTTCCTAGCCGAAACGCTCATTGCTTTTCAACTTTCCTCACCATGGCCTTCACTAAGAAACCTACAAAAAGTATGTATGAAATACGATTACAAAGGAAATGGATAATTTCTATGCCTTCAAATTGCTGTAAAAATCTGGCTGTCTTTACTTTGGTGGCTTCTCACTTATGAACTGCAAATACATACACTGTATGGAATGTACTATGGTATTTTCAAAATTTGATGGAAGATAATTTCCAAAAAGTCCAAAAGATAAGCAAAAATGACACTTGTTCAGTCCACTTCCATAAAATAACATGTCTTGTATATATATAATATAAAAAAAGAAAACACCCCAAAAAGCTGACAAAATACAAAAGTAAACACGCATTTTTCCGTATGCCCTCACAACTGAGCATGTTGTTACGCAACATAAAATATCCAGCCTCCTCCATATACAGGGTGTCCATAAAGTCTCTTTACAATTCAAAAAATAGATTACAAAAGCCATTGATGAGATATCTTAATAAGATTTGTTCTATGTACACACCAATTACCAAAGGTTTTAATCACATTGCGTTTGTGTATTTCAAGTACCCTGTTGATGAAAGAGGTACTGTTAAATGAACCCTTAAAACACTCCTCAAAAAAGGGCAGTGTGTGTGTCATGGTTTACTGAAGCAAAATCGGATACACAGACTCTGCGAAACTACATAACTTAGTATGGAAGAGATCCACTGCCACACCCATGAATTCGTGGATGGCACTAGAAATTTGTTATGAAGACAGGAGAGCGGACGACCAAGAACATCTAAGGGCACATCGATCGTGTAAGACAAGCTTTTGATCGTTCTCCTACAACGCCCATCCGTACTGCTGCCAGACACTTACAGCTACCACGTTTTAACAGTGCAAAAGTCCTACACAAGAACTTGCGATAGTATGTTTACAAAGTGTGTAACTCATACAGGTACTCGAGCTAAAAGATGAACCAAGACGAACAGTTTGCAGTTAACATGATGGAACGGATTTCTGAAGATGAAACGTTCCTCAACAGAGTTTTAGTGATGAGGTAACATTTCGTGCTTCAGGGAAACTGAACACATAATATGAGAATCTGGGATCAGAACATCACAATGTGACTAGGGAACTTCGAGATAGTCCAGAGGTGAATGTGTGGTGTGGGATCCTGTGCAATCGAACCATTGGTCCATTTTTCGTCGAGACATCAATTACTGGAAATGTTTACCTTGACCTTTTGACTGAATATGTGGCACCACAAATAGTTGACCTTCAACCAACCATCATTTTCCAGCAAGATGGTGCACCACCAAATTGGGGACTGCATGTTCGTGGGTTCCTAAATCAAACATTTCCAGACAGGTGGATTGGAAGGGATGGCCCAATTCCCTGGCCACCTCGTTCACCAGATATCACTCCCCTCGACTTCTTTCTATGGGGTATGTTCAAAATATCGAACAGAGATACGGGATATCACTGATCTCAAGCAAAAGATCACTGATGGCATTGCCACCATTGATGAGGCTATGCTACAGCAAACATGGTAAGAAATCAAGGGCTGTCTTGATGTGCTTAGTGCAATTAATGGTGCCCATATAGAGATGTAATAAATGAGGCAAAAAAATTCAATATCTACTCCTCTTTTCGTAATAATTTCCACACATTTGTTCGTTCATTTGCTTTTGTAATTTATTTTTTAAATTGCACACTTTATGGACAACCTGCATGTAGTCACTTGTTGACACTGCGGATACTCTGCTTGTATTTTTCAAGGTTGTCCCATTTGTAGTTTCCTAATTGTGTATAGGATGTACTTGTTCATCGAGTCTTTCGGTGCCTTCTGATCTTCAGAATGGACATACCCAGACCGACCTTGGGACATAAATGCTGTTCCTGTTACTGGGCAGTTTTAAAACCCACTTAACATTATTTGGTCGTCAATTTCTTAAAACGACATTAACGTAGAGCGTACCTAATGATTCCCAGGGTGTCAGCCCATTACCTCATAATTAGAACTACTGTATGTACATTCAAAACGGCAGTACATTGCTGCAAGTCTAAACATAAATCCTCCCCATTTACCGATGTTGCCCATCTCAAATGTCAAACTAGGCTCGCAAACACAAGGGTATTTTTTGGAAGGGCCAAGAGGTAATATTTTGTCTTAAGTCTGAAAAGTGCAAACATACACAGGTAACGATGGTTTCTGGAAATGACTGGTCAAGGGAAGACATACTGTAACGCCCACTGATCAGGTGAGGAATACATTACAGGCGTCTTTGACTAACCAACACCTACAGTTGTTTGCATATGATGAAAAATTAAAATGAAAAGTTAACCTTGATAAGAGGTGCAGTCACACATTCACATTTTTGAAACTTCCACAAGATCATTTCCCATATTGATCTGAAGAAACATTTATTTTAGAAACTGCAACCAATCCAACGGAATAGCAAGCACCAAATTTAGAAGTTATAAATCTGAATCACCCATATTTCCCGCGAGTATCGCCTTTATTATAGCTGTTCGTGAATATACGCCTGAGGAGAGACAGGCTGCGAAACCACTGATCGGTAAATAACGACAGTCTCCTGTAAATTACAAGTTGTTGTTACTGTTTTTAACATTGCTCCAAGTTATTAGTCTCGCAAACCTGTTCCCTGAGAGCGATACAAAGGGCCAGATGCTGCTTCAAAATAGATCACCTCTCCACGAGGAGTCTTAGTCCTAAATTGTCCCATGTATTACTAACAATTTAGGATGGATGTATGATATTTAGGAAAAAGCCCAGGCACTGGGGCCAAGAAGGCCATTCAGGGCCATAATGAACAGAAACTAAATTATGTTAAGGTAAATGAATTTATGAATTAGTGAAGAAGATTAATATATAAAATGAAGTGATGTGACCAATAAATACAGATATGAAGTTTAATGAATGATGTGATATATACATAATAAAAAATTTCATGTCATTAAAATTGTGCGATGTAATATATATATTAAGAAAAAAATATCATTAAAAAATTTTATATACTTTAAAAAAGAGATGACAGTGTAAAGTCTCCGCTCAACGTTTTCTGCGGTGCCTTCACATCGACCTGGGGTCGGCCAAAACATGTTATCACCATAATTGTAAATTGTATATTTTATTGTCTTTCCAAATGATCATGCTTTATGTACATGTAATGAAGTACTGTATTTATGTAATGCATCAGACATTATTGAATACTATGCTTTCTGTATGGACCTGTCCTGTTTTTGTAGAGAATTAGTTTGACCTTAGGTTACCTGTAAATCTTTGTACCAGCGGTCTCTGTGAAGTACGCAGACATCCGCATCCCGCTTTATAAGCAGCTCACTCCATCAATAAACTAGCAGCACTTGTCTTCCTGCTCATTATTTCGCCTCTCTCTCACAGTGGTGACCCCGGGAGTGGTTCCAGGAAGCCATTAACGAACCCAAGCGGCGACTAAGTCTTGGTCCGATGAACCCGACCCACGCCCCTAACGGACTAACTATGGTGCTCTACCAAAATGTTCAGGCATTTACCGACCCTCGTCGGCAGGTCGCCAGCGCCATTAGCGGACCCACACGGCACGCTTCCCAGCGTGTATTCCCTCACACTCCAAGTGAGAGCGTGGAATGAGCATGGACACGGACATTCCCAACCACCTACAAGTTACCGTGAAATTCTCGGAGGCAGATGCCTCCCTTGCGCACCTCCACGCCGGTACCTGCACCCCACACTGAACCCCCTGACGGACCAACCAAAGGCGGCCCTGAGCATAAGGCTGCTGCCATTTACCAAAGAAAACGCAGCTACTTGTTCTACAGGATCGAGGGGCAGTTCACGGTAGCAGGCCTAAAGGACGAGGTGTTGAAGGCTGGCATCGCCATCAGCGCCCTTCCAGGAGTTAAAACCCACTCTTGTCGAGACCTGCTCCCTGCCGGTCTCCGAGAGAGCTGCCTGTGCCCTCGACCTCGCCCTCAACCCCCAGCAGGAGAAAAACCTCTTGGAAACATGGCATGCCCTCCAGGACCTCCTCCTCCTCCCCGAGACTGACAGCAGCGGGAAGCGCAAAGAAATCAGCCTGTCGAGGGAGATCTTCCTGCTGCAGCTGCTTCTGGAGGTCCGTGGGCAGATTACAGATGCATATACCCTGCCGGTCGAGGACCTGATCAGGGTGGCGCAGCAGCTGACAGACTGCACGAAGGCGGCAAAGCGGGTGTCCATGCCCACACACTCCGCCAACAGCCTCCTACCAGAGGACCCCACCACGGAGCCCATCAATGTCGTCGAACAGAAAAGGCCATCCCACCAGCAGAAGGGGCCAGGGCTTTGCTATTACCACCAAAGGTTCGGGAGAGCTGCCCATAGATGTGAAGCTCCCTGCCCTTTCTTCCCTCCAAAAAACGGAGGCGGTGGCGGCCAACCACACAAGCCGCCATAGCAGCAGCAGCAGAAACACCCAGCCCCCTTACCAGTAGGTTTCTACATCCGCGACACCATCTCTGGCAGGATGATGTTGGTCGACACTGGAGCTGTGCGTTCAGTGTTCCCTTCTTCAGGAGAGGACCGCAGACGCCCACTGGACCTGAATGCCTCCCTGGCGGTCGCAAACGGGTCGCCCATCCTCTTCTATGGCTCCAAGTTCCTGTCGATCTCCATCCTTGGCCGGAGGTACAGGTGGGAATTCATCATCGCGGACGTTAGGACCCCACTCCTGGGGGCGGACTTCCTCGCCAACTTTGGACTGGCAGTCAACGTTGGCCACAAACGCCAGCTGGGCACCAAGTCCTGCCAGTCCCTGCCCTTGTCGCGGGGGCCCAGGGAGCCCGCCATCTGTTCCGTTGCGCCCCACCAGTACAGTTCCCTCCTGAAGGAGTTCCCGGAGGTCGTCAAACCCGAGCTTTGCCAGGTGCCCAGGGCTCCTGCCAAACACAGGATATACCCTCACATCAAGACAAACGGGCACCCAACGCACACAAAATTCCGACGGCTTCCCTCGCAGCGCCTTCGGGAGGCTAAAAAGGCCTTCGCTGAGACGGAGAGGATGGGCATATGCAGAAAGGATCCCAGCCCATGGGCCTCCCCCTTCACATGGCGCAGAAAGTGGACGGTACCTGGAGTCCCTGCGGCGACTACAGGCGGCTGAACCTTGCTACAGCGCCCGACCACTACCCCCTGCCAGAACCCGGTAGCTGACGTCTTCTCAAGGATCAAGATCGACTCAGTACAGCTTGGGATCGGCTACAAGGACCTCCCCCGCGAACAGGCTGCTGACCCTGAGGTCGCTGCCTACCGTACAGCCGTCACGTCGCTGAAGTGGAAGGATGTGCCATTCGGCTCAGGAGGATCAACACTACTGAGCGACGTTAGCACCGGACGCCCCCGCCCCCTGGTGCCCGCCTCCAGACGTCGGCTGGTCTTCGACTTCATCCACGGTCTATCCACCCCTCCGGGAGGACAACAGCCAGGCTGCTAACGGAGAAGTTCGTCTGGCACGGCATAAGGAAGGACGCGACGGCCTGGGCAAGGCAATGTATGTAATGTCAGGCCAGCAAAGTAGGACAGCACACCGACTCTGGGGTGGGCAAGTTTCCCCAGCCAAAGAGACTCTTCAGGCGCATCCACATCGACATAGTGGGTCCTCTTCCCCCCATGAGGAGGAGCCAGATACCTTCTAACAGTCGTTGACCACTCCACCAGGTGGCCTGAAGCTATGCCCATAGAAGAAGCCACCTCCAGTGTGTGCGTGGAAGCCCTCCTCTCCAGCTGGATCAGCCGGTTCGGTGTCCCGGACCACATAACAACAGACAGAGGACCTGCTTTCCTGTCCACGATGTGGACCACCCTGGCATGCTTAATGGGGACCATTCACCACCGCCTACAACCCCGCAGCCAATGGAATGGTGGAAAGGTTCCACAGGTCTCTCAAGGCGTCCCTCATGGCTCATTGCTCCTCCTAGAATTGGAAATACCAGCTGCCCTGGGTCCTCCTCGGGTCGAGAACCGGCCCCAGAACCAACGGCGACTCCTCAGCGGAAAAAGTCTACGGGAAGACCCTGGTAGTCCTGGGGGAACTCATCACCGACAGGATGTCCCCCTTCATGTCCCCTGGGATATCCTCCGCCACCCAAGTCTTCGTCAGGGACGACGCCGTGCGCCCACCCTTAACTAGACCCTGCAGAGGACCTTTCCTTGTACTGGAAAGGAACAAAAAGGCATTCCGGGTAGCCGTCCACGGGTGGGAAGACTGGATATCTGTAGACCGTCTCAAACCCGCATTCCTGAAGGAGGACGTCATAGCAGTCCCCAAAGCCTCCTGCAGGATGTGGCACCCCCTCAGACAGCTCCGTGCGCAGGAAAAGGGTGTGGGCGTCCCCGGAAGACCCAGAAACCAAACAGGGAGGCACCCCAACAAACCGCTCCAGAGGGCGCCAGGGAAGGCGACCACCCTCTCCAGTTGACATTGAGGAAGCGGGGGGGCCTTCGTCACCCCAGCAGATACCTGCTTTGATCAGACGTTACCTGTCTTGTGGGGGGGCGGGAGTATTGTAAAGTCCACGCTCAACGCGTTCTCTACAGTGAACATCCCTCCTGAGGTCGGCCAGAACATGTTATCACATAATTGTAAAATGTATATTTTATTGTCTTTCCAAAAGATCATGCTTTATGTACATGTAATGAAGTATTTATGTAATGCATCAGACATTATTGATCACTATGCTTTCTCCATGGACCTGTCCTGTTTTTGTAGAAAATTAGTTTGACCTCAGGTCACCTGTAAATCGTTGTACCCGCAGTCTCTGTGAAGTACGCAGACGTCTGCATCCCACTTTATAAGCGGCTCGCTTCATCAATAAACTAGCATTACTTGTCTTCCTGCTCATTATTTCACACCTCTCTCACAACAGCAGAAATACCTGCTTCATCTCCCAAAATATCAGAGAGGGATTTAGCCAGGAAACATTTCTCTCTTTGGTTAAAATATCTGGGGCAGACCACCAGAATGTGCTCCACTGTTTGTGTTTCGTCACAGTAAGCACACTCTGGAAGGCTGCTTCCTTCTAAAATAAACTGATAGGTTAGATGAGTACACCCAATCCTTAATCTGGTTCAAAGACATCTAGTCACCTATTTATACCTTCCTAGAAGGGACCAGGTTTCTGAGATTCTTAAAAAATTCAAGTTTCCAAGGAATATGGTGTTGACTAGGAAGTAATGGGAAATACATAACGACAAGATCCCACCTATTAAAAAAGAAAAAATTAGATAAAAACGTATTAAAAAGCAGGAAGAATAGTATTAGGGTAGTAATGCATTGCATTTTCACTTGAACTTCTAAGTTCCAACTGCACATTCTCTGGGAAGCTGTTCCACAGTCCAACGGTGTGAGGAGTCAAGGACCTCTGGAACTAAGTAGTTGGACAGTGAGGCACGTTTACTGGATATTGGTGCTGCTGTTCAGCGAATCTGGTTGCTATCAGCACATAAAGGGATCAGGGATCACTTGTGAATGTGAAAGATCTCTATGAAAGTATAACTTATGAAAAAGTGACAGAGACCATGAGTTGGTGGTACAAGTCATAACTGGTACTATCAGGAAACAGAAACCTACCACCACGAACCACTCAATCTAAAAGGGGGTAAATCTCTGTAAGCAGCAGACATCCACGTTAGCAAACAGTATTCAAGTAAAGTACAAATGACCTAAAAAAGGGTTGCACTGACTTTATCAGTTTTAAATATACTGTATAAGGGTTTAAGAATATTTGTTGAAACTTTCATTAGATGTTTCTCAAAAGTTACACGTAGAAGTTAAAGGCTTCAGTCTCAATCAGCTTAGTTCCATCCCCTGAAGGGGAGGCTGGGGTGGAAAATCTGAGAGATCTGCTAATCAATAGTGTATTCGTTTTACTGGAGTTCAGCCTCATATCCCACTGAATAAACCATTCCCTGATCAGGTCCATGTCCCAACTGCGGCTGAGGGTAGCTTCTTTTCTCATAAGTGGAGACTTTACTACACCAAGTATTGTATCACTAGCGTCCTGAACAATATTGTTTTCCAGGCCAACCACCAATTTTATCACTTTTATTCACTAAAAACAACAGTGGACAAAGAACACTGCCTGTGGAACTCCAGACCAATAGGTCTTGGTTCACTAAAGATCCTGTCCGTACAACTCACTGCTGCCTAATTGCAAGAAAATCTTTTGAACTAATCCTAAATCACATCTATACACCCCAAGATTCCAGTTTCTAAGTGCATTGTGATTTACTAAATAGAAAGCAGCACTAAAAATCTATTTGAATTCTGCGTTCAAACCCATCATCAAGGTTCTCTTGCAAATGGCATGTCAAGTCCAAAAGCACAATACGGGTACCCATCAGCCTTCCGTATGCATATTTATTATCAGCGAACAATTGTTTGAATTCTATACACTGAAAAATAAGTTTTTCAGAAACTTTGGAGAGCACAGGCAGGAGAGCTTGGCCTGTAGTTACTGCAGTCTGCAGATGTGCCACTTTTTGAAACAGGCACTAATTTCTAGGCTTGCTATCATCCACAAAGATACCATGTTGATATAATCTATAAAATCTAGTAATCTTAGGAGACAAGACACTAGAAACTTTTTTTAAAAATACAAGGGGAAGCAACCATCAGGATTTTCTCTAGCCCATCTATCAAGATCGAGATTTTTTTAACATCCCTGGAGTGAATTGCAAATTTTGTAAGAACATGTTCAGGTTAAGCAACAAGGACAGGGATACCATAAGCAGACTGCGTAACTTTAAAAGCTCGATGAAACTGTTCAGGCTTTTCTCTAGGATGATACAATCACTTGATTACCAATTCTTTTAGCATGGTACTTCCAGTCAAGGTGCATGGCCCAGTAGTCCAGTCATTTACTCTAATAGGACCCTCAGTACAATGTAGTTTCTTCACGGTTTGTCTGTACTAAATCTTTTATTCTTCTCAATGTTGTAAAATTTTAATGCAACCCACATTACCAGGGGTTCATCCTTTTTTCACATCTGCAAATTTCAAGTTTTGTAGTGGTCCCTCTCCAATTTATACTTTCTTCTAAATGAAATTTCAACACTTTCAAGATGCCAATGCACAATAAAAAGCTAACCAGGCAACCAGTACAATGCAGTCTGAAATTAGAACGGGACCACCTGACAAACACCAATTGTTTGCAGAATATTTGCCTGAAGAAAATAGTTACAATATTACCAAACCTGCAAGTTCAGGGCAAGGGCAACAGCCAATTACCCAGGTAACCTAAAAGCGCAACACACATCACAAGCTATGCTTGTCACTTATCTACCTCTGGAAAAGGAAACATTAGCTAATATATTAACTGAACCGTTTATTCATTAATAAAACAATTATTTGAAAATCTTTCCTTGATTAAATTTGCGACCCTTATTATCTGCACCAGTCCATTTGAAATATTGATCGACGAGTTTCTTAGTTTCTTCTGAATCAGGGTCAAGCTTCTTCCACTCATACGATTCATAATCTACTGTCCAATCGTCACAAAGCTTCAAAGAAAAATAAAATACATTAGTACATGATGAATACACGAGGCACTTTAAGGGGTGTGCTGACTGCCAAACTTCAAGGGATTATTGAATTTTAGTAATTAACAGTTTTCAACTGTTTTGTCTAAATAAACATATCCTGGAGTGTTAATGCTACACATTTTGGGGGGGGGATTGTTTTATTGACAATTTTGTTCATCACTTGTATGACACTGAATCACAACTTGTAAAAAAAGATCTGTATGAATAATTCAGGATAGGATCAAGTAAGTTATCCAATGTTTTGGACTGTTGTGTAAATAAACACATCTTGAAACATTATGGCTAAAAAATTGTTCAGATGGGTTCAAGGACAATTCTGTTCAATGTGAGTAAGGCACTGCGAACGAGAAATTGTAAAAAACCTAAGCCTGTAAGAATAATCCTGGATAGGATCAAGTTTGAGTTATAAACTTTTTTGGCCTGTTTTACGTGCAAATAAACGTATCTTGAAACTTATTTATTTTTTTTTTTTTTAAGGAATAGTTTCAAGATGCGTTTATTTGCTCGTAATACAGGCCAAAAAAGTTTATAGCTCAAACTTTATCTTATCCAGGATTATTCATACAGACTTACGTTTCTTACAATTTCTCGTTCATGGTGCCTTACTCGCAATGAACAAAGTTGTCCATGAACCAATTCAAATATTTTTTATTTTTTTAAGGAAAAAGTTTAGATTGGTTCATGGACACTTTTGTTCATCGCTTGTATGGCACTGTGAATGACAGATTGTAAAATAAAAAAATCACAAATAGTCACCCACTAATCTCCCATTCTAGTGGTAGTATAAGAGAAAACCAGTTGTAGTGATATAGGAATAACGATCAAGATTTCTTCATTTTTTCAAGACTTTTGAACACCCAAAAATATTTTTCTTCTGTTTTGTGAAAAAATGTCAAAACTAATACTTAGATCTCCAAGAACACTAAAACAAGACATGTTTATTCATTATTAGTTGTAGAATACGTGGTAAAAATTTGAAGCAAATCCCTTCAATCATAAGGTAGAAAGTCATTTACTAATGGAGTCTTAAGGTGTTGGCGCTCCCCAAAACTGCAAATTTAGGTACAACATAAATCAAGAGAGAGCACAGTTCTATTCATCTGATTACCAGTACATTGTAAATTTCAGGGCATATTTCTTATAAAACAAAACAATTTTAGTGCAAAAAAATCAGCTGCTGAACTGTCATAGTTTCACAGTTATTACAAAATCAGCATTTTTTTTTGCCATTTTCTCACTTATTTTTTTCCAAAAATAAATTCTTGTTTCTCCAAGGAGACTAAACCAAATTCAATGAAACTTCTAGAGTGTAGTAAACTACATATCTTGATTTTGTCCTGGGCAAATTCATTTTTGAGTTTTTTTTTTATTTATTCTGCATAATATTTTTGAAAAGTGACACCATGATTTTTTCAACTGTATTAAAAAATTATCTTTAGAGGTCGAATTTCTAAACCTCCCCAAGGGAGAATTTCCATTGTAAGTTGTAGAATAAGTGGTAAAAATCTGAAGCAAATCCCTTAAATCATCAGGCAGCAACAAGCACTTACTTTGAATTGGGACATGATGGCATCAGTGCTCCCCTTAAATCAATCATTAACACATTTGGCAGACAATTTTAGCATGACAAAACTAAAAATGAAACTAGGAAAAGCTCCAAGGGAAACCAAATTTTACAGAAAACTTACTGGGAAGCAAAGGTCGTGACCCCTCCAGACCCAAATTCCAGAAATATTGTTTGCGTTATCTTCTCCAAATACACACATTGAAGCGAAGGCATTCTTACGAAGCTTATCTACACGTTGGTACATACCTGAGTAATAGTAATAAAAAATTATGAAATACTAGTGTCTGTTTTGCTAAATTTTTTATTAATTATCGAGAGCATTTTGAAAATTTCAGATGGCTTACAAGCAGGTTTCTACACAAGGTATACTCTTGTAAGGAGACAAAAATAATAACTCTTCTCACTTACCACCAATAAGATTACAGGTCATGAACACTTTGGTCAGCTCATCAGCGTACCTGTAAAATTCAAGTTTGCTATATAGTGCTAGAGCTTAATTAAATGGCTGGAATTGTCAGTGGAAAAGAAAAAGAAAAGAAAATTAAGTTGGAATAAATCAATCAATTAACAAAGTCGAGACTTAGAAACCACCAATTTATATACATAGCATGAAATCCACTAACTTTGATACTTAATACTCACTTGTATTCACAATACCAAATAGAGTAGTGGTTCTTGTCAAACTTCTCCCAGAAGTAGGGTACAGACTTGTCTTCGTCATTGTTGGAATAAAACCGCTTGAAGTCATCCATGTTGAAGTCTCTGAAAAATAGGGTAAATTTTGAGTTACAAGAAAAACCACTTCCAAGGATACATTGCACTGGACTTTGACAATATTCAACTCTGCTTATTAATAATTAGAAAAGGATCAAAATGTTAAAAAAGTAAATAAAATTCTGCTAATCAAACCAGTAACACCTAATTCTACTAGGGCTTGTGTAAACCACACACTACACAGATGAGAAATGTACAGGTCCCCTCATCGTATTGTTATAACACTTCACTAGTAACAAAAAAGCTCCGCAACAAACCACCAAACTTTCTTAGCGGTACAGACAAGCACGAAAACAATTATATTTCTTTGGCTGCATTCCCTGTTGCCTGTAATATTATACACATAATACACTGTTTAACAACATTGCTATCCACATGACTAATAACAAGCACGGTTATCAATCAAGTCTGGATGAGAACGAAGACACCACACTAGCCTAAGGCATAAGGCTTAAGATACGTACCTAAACCAATCTTGAAAGTGACCATGTCTACCATTAGATGAAAATAGCAGAAGAGGGCTTTCTGGCTTTCATAGCAATGTAAAATTATCTTCCATTCTACACCTATCACAGAATCATAACTTCTGTGTTTACCTCTAAACATTATGTGGAAACCTGTTTAACAAGATTTATCCACTCTGCCACTGGTATGCATTTCCTGCAGAGATTGCCTGTAGTTTTTCTAACAAGTGCTTAGTTACCACTGATGACACTTGAAACTGTGTATGTTTAATGAAAGCAGCCATCATTATGCATCGAACCTACATAACACCTACCACAGAAGTGCCATACACATGAAACCCATCAGAATCAGTGCCTGCCACCTACTGAGCTTCAGCCTACATATAAGCTTATGACTATATGGTTCTTGGTGGGACCTTCAAGTTTCTGAGAAATTACAGTAGGCTTCCCGCTTCCAGATACTACTTGAGTGGCAAAATATGTTCAAAATATTTTCACGACATCCCACGGCTGGCAGTAGTTCTACAACTTCTACTACCAATTGAAGGGTATTTACAATCACTACATAATGTTCGCAAATTATTACCAAAAATTGCATCCAGTTTTTAAAAAACTGGTGCTGTCTAAGGCATCTTAAAAAGTGGGAAAGTTTACACCGGAGGTTAAACAAGCAAATGAGTTTAATGTCTAAACTGTAAAACAGGAAATACTCTACTTGTATTCTTCCCATACTAATTCCATTTTCATTCATTACTGTATTTCATAATTTTGCCACATTTCCTGTGTCTCAATATTCACATTTGATATATATACATTATAATCTTAATTATAAAAAACCACTTCAAGATATAAGCAGGCATGAATATTAAAGAAATCTTACCGGGACTCTCACAGCAACTTGTGAAACAAACCAACTGTAATACTAGGTTGTTACAGTTTACTTATATTCCCAATTTTGGCTATATCTACAAGGTTTCCTTACCCAAGTAACACTGACCACCAACCTCCATTCTACCCTAAATTTTTGAGCACTCACAAACTGTAAGGTCTAGAACACTTAATTCTAAGCTCTCTTCAACCTTCCCCCCCCCCCCCAAATGCCACAACACTCCCAAAGTCCTCAGTCTTGGCTAAGTTGTTTCTTCTCCAGTTTCTGTATACAAATTGTCTTGCACAAGAGTCACAGCAGAAGATTTACTTTACCCTCAATTTGACCCCATAACTGTAAGATAGAACAATCAGGGAACACTTAAGAGGGGTTGAGACTTTTCTTAGTGTTGATACTTATCTGAAGTATTACTCACCATCTTGCCTTCAAGACCACCCAGAAATACACAACGCGAAATCAAGTGAACAATAGTAGTCAAATTAAAGCCATTCTACTGATGTAGGATACACCAATGGCAGGTAAGCAAAATCTCTCTGCTGATTATGGCATCAAAGCATAGCCCACTTTTGGTATGCTCTAGTTCACTTAGTTCCTCACATGCTTGGATCATAACTGGACAACACCTCTTCAATTTCTACTGTATATCAAGTTTATGTTTCTTTGGACGCCTATTCCCATTCAAATATATTGCATATGCAGTCTCCTTTTGGTATTATCTTCTGCTGTCCTTACCCCATTCACAACTGTTTCAGGAAAATGAATTGCACCTTGTAAATTTTACAAATTGTCTTCCTCAAAATTTAACAGGCTGTATATACAATTAGGTCATTTGCATCAACTGTTTACCTATAAACAATGTAACAAAATATGCATCCTGGGTCTTACTCCAACCTGCCACAGTATTTGGCACAAAAACCCAATCCACTTTCTCAGTACAAAGTATTTTGTACAGAAAAAAGGAACATTCAAATCTTTGATTTCAGACTGACTTCATAACTAAAACAGAATAAGGGTACACTGACTGAGGGGTGTCACATGTAGTTTGCCCACAAACTACTGAACTACTTAACAGTGACAGTCCCAAGTTCTACCATGAAAACAAACTACTGAACTACTTTACAGTGACACATTCCCCAGTTCTATCATAAAACCAAGGGCATGCACACCACAAAAGCTCAAAATCCAAGGTGGCACACACATTCTATAGCCAATAAAAATTACCCAAGAAATGTTTCTTCTCTAGTTACTCGGACAACAAATGTGTCGAGTCGTAGAGCGAAGAATTATTTTACCCTCAGTTGGGACCCCTTGATTGTCTTATAAACAACCAAGGCACACAAGCTAAGGGAAGTCAAACCAGTGTTCAAAGGAACATTAACCTGTCAACTTTCATTATAATCAATTGTAAACCATTAAAATACTCTGCACTTACTTTTAACACTTGGAAATATTTTCCCAAAATCTAAACTATTCACCTTTTCTAATAGCATTCCTACACCGTACATTGATTATACTCAATGATGAGAAAGGCCACAAATTCATATATAAGGAACAATACTTGGATTTTATATAACAAATGATATGATACGGTTTAATGTCGTGCGCCAAAAATTTGGCAAACCTGCATTCCTGTTTGGACTGGGTGCATCAAGGTAACTAGAATAACAATTATGAGCACCAATATAGCAAAATTACTGGAAAGTGAAGAGGTCTAGTATATGTATTCTCAATTGTCCCTGCAACTCTAAAAACAGCAAACCTGGTAACACTATTTAATAAAGTTTAAAGTTTATTGCAATAACCTCTTATTCCAAACACACTTACAGCTAATTAGGTCACAACATCAATAATTTCTCTGAATGTGCATTATTCTTATTCACACCATAGGCAATGAATGAAAACATTCCCTTACCAATCACCTCGTATTTACCTGTTCAAGATTTGCTCAAGGAACCTTAGCGATCTTTTAACCATGTAGCTGGCATATCTGAGTGATTACTCATGGGCATGTTTCTTCTCAGTTTTACCCAACACAAAAAATGCATTAAGCCATACAGATAAGAATTTATTATGCCCCAAGGTTGACCCCATGACTGCATAAAAACAACCAGGGAACACATGACTTGGGGTTTCAACATCAAAAATTACACCAGAACTTTTCATATTGTACACTTAGTCTTTATCAAAAATAAATTTTACAACAAACCCAACAGGACTGGATCATTACTACTTTGGTTCGGCATTCTCATTTGAAAAGAACTCGTGCAACTTGTTCAACACAGATCTGTTGCGTGTTACTCTAGGCTGGCCACTGGAGGTTGGCTCACTTAGTACCTTCTCAAGAAGCTCCTTTCCACCATCAACAAAGGCATGTCTAAGATTGTCCAAAGTCAAACCAGACTTGCCAACCGTTTCTGCCATGCCACTTGAAAGATGTTTCGAGTCAACAAGGGATTGTAGCGACTCTGCATTCTCCTTGCCCTTTTTACTATATTCAATGTAATCCAAAAGAGACTGGTAGGTGAAGGAAAACTTGAGCAGCTTTTTGTCACTCAAGTTATGCTTCATTACAAGCTTTTGCAGTGACTGTACATCAGCCAATGAATCATGAGCCTCATAGGATTCCTTCAAGACTTTTGTCACAAGTTCCTCTTGCCTATAGCTGGACATTTTTGGGTAAAGCTCTTTAAACATTGGAAGTGTGTCAATAAACCCTGCTACCAGCTGACCTAATTCCTCTAACAGGCCATATTTTTTGTAGTTATTAACAAGACGCCTTGCATCGAAGTTGTAACAATTGTGAGCCACAAGTACAACAGGTGCTATAGGTCTTATCCAGTGAAGCCATTTTTGTAACGCTTCACGGGGCTCTAAAGCTTCCACCATCTTTCCTCTCAAATGCAAGGAACCAGAATCAAACGTCAACCCAGTTATTTCCGATGCTCTCCACGAAACCTTTTTGCTTGGCAAGATATACTGATTGAAATACTGCTGACCAACCACAGATGACAACTGAACAATATCACAGTCTGCCTCTAGCCCAGTTGTTTCTAAATCAAAATACACTACTAATTTTGGCATTGATTCAATGTGTTTCAGATGAACCTTTTCCACAGTAGGAGGAACAAGGACGTCCGAGGATGAGCTGCCCCTAGGTGTAATATTTTCAACTACAGGAAGATAAGTTGTGGTGTCAGAATCATACAGGGAAGAACCTCCATCAGAACTTTGGCTTTCTACTAAAGGAATAAGGGTTGGGATGGAAGAACTCCCACCTGACCCTTGGTTGCTGTCTTGTTCCCTCGGCTTGTCCCCATCCAACCTAAAAACATGACAACTGTCAATGTTTTTATTTGGAGGTAAGAAACGACAAGTTCCCCATCAGTTCACTTCAAGGTAAATTCTAAAAACCACCCCAAAATTCCCTTAAACATCCCACTTGTCCACATCCTGCACTATTTCAATACCATATACCATCTCTGCTTTCTTCAACTTGAAAGGCATGCAATTTGGGATGAATGATCTTAAAGCTCTTACACTAAAAGCACTATTACATCACTCACCCTGCAGGAAGGGCATCAAGAGGATCTTTGGGTTTGGGTGCAGCTGGGGCAGCAGGAGAGGGTTCCTTCTCTTTCTTAGGCTGCTCCTTTTTGGGTTCCTTTTTCTCCTTTTTCTCTTGCTGTAAAGCAAACATCAATCCAAGTTATAATATTGTACTTTTATCAAAACTTACTCCACATATTGCATGATGAGCTAATTTAATTACCTAGGGCAAGTTTGTACTCATCCTACCTTCTTTTCACCTCCACCCTGCTTGATCTTTCCTTGAACTTCAGCGAATTTCTTATTGTCAAACTGTGCCATTTTTTCACATAACTTAAAGTCACCGATGACAGCTTTCACTTGAGGTTGGTTAATGACGGTTGTAAACCATCGATTGACATTCTGGAATGGCTTCCTGAAGGAGGGTTCCAACACATACTGAAATATTTATAAAGTCTTTATTACCTTTTTAAAATGTATAAATTCATAGTTGGGAAATTTTAATAACTTTTGTATGAATATATTTCCCCAAAAATATATATGTGAAAATGGTATGGGTTTTAAACTCAATGATAAAATTCAAATTAAAATTCCAGTAAAGGCTTATAGAGAACACACCTGGTAGAGATGGAGGAGCGTGCAGCACACTGAAATATCAGCAAGAGAGAGTCGCTCGCCTACCAAGAAGGTGCGGGGTAAGAGATGGGTATTAAGGGCACCAAAGGCTTTCTTAATATCCTCCTTTGCCCTCTCGGTGTTGCCCTTGTTGAACTGCATTATTCCCAGGCAGGGGAAGACCCATGTGCATGAGGCTGGTAGGATTTCATTATCTACGAAGCAAATAAGAGCATTAGTTGGCACTGTGGAAAACCTTTCCATAAATGCATTGCACTAAGAAGCCATTTATCTGGGAAACTTCAAGGCCAACTGTTTCAATATTGGTCATTCCTCAGTAGACCATTACTGAAAAATTGTACTTAGTGACTATTACTCTTTCCTTTGTAAATCCCCTCATTCCCAATAAATGGTAGGGAGCAAGGTAGCAATCAAAGGAAATGCTGTTGATTCTCATACTGAAACATTGGTTAAAGCAGCTGCAACGACATTCGATAAAAAAATACCATTCAGAACAATCAACATGTACTAGGATACAGTATAGGTTACAATTAACCAGCAACACTACAGAACTTCATATTCACATTTTGCAACTTACAGGTTTGATAAAGAACTAACTACTACAGTAATTAAACAATTTATGCAGGAAAAACAAAGATTCTCACCAGCAAAGTTCATCCAGGCAACAATCTGGGCCTGATCCATGGCTGTCTTCCCACGGAGCTGATCATTGGCCACAGCCCATGCAATGGCATTGCTTTCAAAGATGCATTTGCCATCGGTGGTCTCAAACGCTGGTACCTACTTGAAAAAGATATTCATGTATTATCAGTATAAAATACACAACATTATACAGTATTCAAGTCCACAAAGAATGGTCGATACCATAGCTCAAATTCTCTCGTTTTCACACATGGTTAACCTACTTTATTAGCAATTACTGTATTTTCAATTAGCCAATCATTTGAATCATATGTTAGTTCCTTAACTATGATGACAGACACAGAAGCCACATCATCAACTCTTCAGGAACACACAACCAGCAACTTGTACCTCAGCCCCATCAAAACGATGAGAAAAGAGGGCCATTACTGGTGAATTACTCTACCACACTTGTAACACAAAAAAAGTTAACAACTTCATTTGCTGACTAAAAAATGTGGTATAGACAAACACCCAAAGTGAATTACCATTAAAGCTAACAAGTATTTTGAGTGAGAATTACCTTGCCAAGGGGGAATTTCTTCAAAAAGGCATCCGACTTGTTGGTCTCACCAAAAACAAAGTTGTTGTCGACATTGACCTTGGCCCCACTGTACTGTGCTGCAATCAAGGCCTTGAAGGCCCTGAAGTTCTCTGGGTACGTGTACAGCGTCTGCCGATAAGAGGTTCAAGTTGTATAGTTGAAACTAATATGAGAAATTCATTAAATTGCAACAAAATTTTTCCATCACATGTACTTAAGAGCAAGGTGAGTATTTTCAGTGTACACCAATAAAAAAAAAAAAAAACTTCCAAACTATTTCCAAATTCCTACAAATTTTGTAATACTTCGTCATTATGCAAAATGTTTCGATAAGCACTGACCATTTTTTTCAATCCTACTCCACACTTTCTTTGCAACAATCCTACACTATCTCTGAAATATCAATTCTTCCATTTTAAAACCCTACTAAAGCCAACAAATACAATTAGAAACTGTAGACAACTTATTTAACTGTTATCTTTTACAGAAACTAAATATGATTCCGTTCAAATGAGACCACTGGGTGTACTGCACCTACAAGCCTTACGGCATCAAAGAGAATCAATACTACCTGTGACTGTCCACCTGGAGGGGCAAGTCAATACTTCATTAAATTACTTTCACTACCTTCCCTTTAATTCTTTATTAATGGACAAGACAAATGGTACACAATAAAGTATAAATTGATTTAGTGCAATAAAAAATGCAAACCACCACTTTATAAAAAATTAGGCATGCATATTCCTACACTTTCAGAACAAAAGGAGCTTTACAATAAACTGCCACTCCGCCCCAACCAAATAACCAAAACTGAAACATCAAAAATGAAATTTTAATCTTTTGTACATTCCTTATGACAAAACACATGGTGAGATGTCAACTTCGGGGAACATGGACCTTAAAACATTCAACATACTGTTCCAGGCCCACAACCTTACATGCAAATGAAGGATTGCCTTCATTTGGTGATGACATGTGGCACTATGGTAAACAAATTCAAAAGGCATGCTACAATACTACATAAAGTAAACATTTTTGTCCTTTAACCCACAAAAGATCAACCACACAGTATGACCTGAAGAAGTCATTCCACACAGGTTATCCACATTCATGTAACGTTCTCAAGTTTTTAAATTTGTGAGCCTTCATAGCTCATTGTATGGATATTGTTTACGTTGGATGGGTCTTGGCAAACCTCCAGAAACGCAACAGCACCTGAGGCCGTAGGCAGGGTTGCCAGATTTGGCTACAAATGCAAATTGGGCTACTATTTACACCTTTGGGTGACCAGATTTCACAATCTGCTATTGGCGAATTTTTGGGCTACTTTTGATTTGACTTGGGCGCCTTTATTCGATTTGGTCTACTTCCATTTATTTATCAAAATGATAACACCATTGGCCATACAATGCTCTTAGTGCCTCATTAGTCTTCACGGAGGAAGGTTACACTGGCCACTTACATACACTCTAAATAAAGAGGAGGGTGCCAGCTCACATTCTCGATCCAGCCTGACTTTCTGCATGTCATGTCATTTGATTTGTACGATGCCAGTGCTACCAGGTGCCAAAAACAGACATACACCAGCGACCACAGCAGAAAAAAGACATTTGCTTCCACTGCCGTGAATGTGATGTTCCCCTTTGAAATTTGAAAAAATGCTAGAAAAAGAAAATGTAGTTTGTAAGTTGTATTACTGAATAGAGTAAAATTAATGTTTCTGACTAACAGTATCTCACTCGTGTACCTAAATAAATAAGAAATTTAGTTTGTTCAATTTGTGTGTAACTGTTAATGAAATGATGAGGGCAAATTTTAGAAAATAACTCTCTCCCAAGTGTGGTAGGCTATGATATTAAAGTTCAACTTATATTTACACAAGGAAGAGGCTCCATACTGTCTCACCAAACTTGGCATGACCAAAAAAAAGTTAAGTATATCTTAGTTTAACCAGACCACTGAGCTGGTTAACAGCTCTCCTAGGGCTGGCCCGAAGGATTAGACTTATTTTTACGTGGCTAAGAACCAACTGGTTACCTAGCAACGGGACCTACAGCTTATTGTGGAATCCGAACCACATTATGACAAGAAGTGAATTTCTATCACCAGAAATAAACTCTAATTCTTCATTGGAGGTTCGGAGTCAAACGCTGGGCCAACAGCGTGCCAGTCAAAAGCTCTACCACCCCTCCAAAGAAGAACTTTTTTTGACCAATAACAAAATGGAGGATAAAATCAAAAAAATGCTATGGGCTGATACAGTAATTTGAAAATTGATTAGATGATTGGCTGAATTCAACCTGATAATTACTGGGCCCAAGACTGCATGCACGCAAATAATGTAGGCATGACTAAAGTTGTCAATTTCTATTCAACCTAGTGCCTTACCAATCTGCTGAGTAAAGGCTAGCCTTTTTTTCCCCCTTCACTTGTCATTCCAAGTTTAGTGTGACATTTTTCCCTACCCTTTTCTACTTTTTTTCATAAGTCTCTTTCCATCCCAAATCTGGTGCTGTCTGCAAAGCTGTATGTCAAAGTGCTGAATGGAATATCCACATGGTACCATAGTAGGCGAGCCCAAACCATTTCTTGTGGTAAAATGCAGGCAGCAAGGGCAAGTCCATGATTCCATTACAGGACGTTCGATCCACATAAAAATAACATTTGATCACCATGCTCTAAGCCATTCAGTAATCTTTCCATTATATGACAGCAAATCTCCCCCAAAACAGGTCTTTTGGTTCCTCCCATTTGGTGATGGGAATTTCATACCCTGCCAAACCATATGCACAAGTCGACTAGGTCACACCCTAAATTTAAGGGATTTGAATCGCTCCTCCTAATATCCCAGTGTTAATTTTCAGATTCTAGCATGCACAATAATTATATGAACTGTGAAACTTAAATTATTGTTTGTGAAGAGTCTCATGTCATATCAAAACTGAGCACTCTACATTTAAATAATTAAAGTCACAATTGGAATTAACAAAATTTTTCAGCTCAAGCTGCCAGAAAACCTTCGCCAAAGACATCTTGCACTAGACATTTTGAACTGAGCCTTGCATTTCCACTATTGCTTCCTGTAAACAGAAGGCCACAAGCCACAATACCCTCGCCAAAGACATCTTGCACTAGACATATTGAACTGGGCCTTAAACTTTCAATTTTGCCTCCTGTAAACACAAGGCCACAAAAGTTTGGAAACTGAAGATTTTGACTTCAATGACTTGAAATATGGTAAGGAGTGCACTTGTCCTTTTCATAAGGCAAGCATATGTCGTGATTTTTGTGCTACAAGTGATGGGTAGCTTAGGCCAAATCATGCACCCTAGCAAATCTTTCCACTCAATGGTCTACTTCTTTATTTTCACTTTTAATTGAGAGGGGGGAACCCCCCTCCAGACCAGGGAGACAGGATCGGGTGTGGGAAATCTGACGTGGAAATGGGCCAAACCTAACCTTCCCTAGAATGCTGTATCCTGACCAATCCAGTCCTTGCCTACCTAACCTGACTTAAGAGTGTCGTGCCACTGGCTGGGGGGGAGACCCTTTGCCTCCCCAAAGTAATCTAACCTTTGGGCGTCATGCCCTGAACTAACCAGAAATTACCTTCCCACCTGCCCAGAGGAAACTGGGCTAGTCCCTTTGTCCAAAACTTGAAACTCAACATAAGCAATGAGTTTGTCTCAATATTTGGCATTACTTATTATGTAAGGAAGGCTGATTAGGCAATATTTTTTAGTTAATTAACTAACTTCTAGGTAGCAGTAGCCTAGGGCAGTCCACGTGTTCAAATGCAAGCATGCTGACGACAGGTGTTCCCCTTCACATTTGGTGCTATTGCAGTTACTCGTATGCAGAACAGTGGGTCTACTGGTAAACTTTAATTTAGTTGTGCAGCATGTTTTCCCCCCAGTTGTCGACCGGATCGGGTTTCTCATACATAAATAAGCCTAACCTTTCATATAATGCTGGGTCCTGACCTAACCAGATCTTACCCACCTAACCTAACTTCGGGTGACCTAACCAGATCTTGCCCACCTAACCTAACTTCGGGCAATGCGCCCAGACGGGGGGTGGCGGCATAACCTGTCCCCGTTGGTGACTGGCAGAAATCAGGCTGCACAACGTATTTAAAGTTTTACTGGTCTACCTCTCCCAAGGTGCTATTTCTCCTACTGTCCATGAATTTTCCATGTCCCATCCAAAATATAACCTAGTTTCCCAACAGGTAACTCAATTACCATGATTCAGCTTTCTGCCTTTTCATATCTCGTGTGTTGGCCGAAAATATGCCAATCTTGAAAATTTTAATCGAATTTTGATCACAAAATAGGATGCAGTTTAGCTGCCTGCCTTGGGACTACTGATTTCAAGCACTTCTTTTCCATCGTCTCATTCTTATCCATTGGAATATTTTCGTTAAGTGATTAGGCATAATGCACTTTTGGTACTGGCCTATACAAAATTGATTACTCTCAAATGGCCTAGGCATTAATAGGTGTGTGTGTGTGTAAAAAAAAAAAAAAAAAAAAAAAAAAAAAAAAAAAAAACCACCAACACCACACCATCACACTGTGCCCGATACTACTGGCTTGGCATAGTTAACCTACTGTTACCATTTTGGTTTCCCTATAACATGTAAGATACATCTACAAAACTTACCCACTTTAGATCTAGGCTAAAATAAAGATCATCTCTTTCAATGAAAATCACACCAGATGCTTACCCAATTTCCAGTGCCTCTGTAATACCCAACAACGCTACATTCCATTGCATTCCTTACTTACTGTATGTTGCTTCTTCAACTTAGTTGTGTTGTTGGGGAAAAAAAGTGTAACTAACCATTCACTGATTGCTATCTGGTTGATAAGGAGTCCTTGTAGGTTAGGCTAGCAGCTGTACATTGCATCATTCATACCCTAATGCCAGTAGTGGTTCTCAAGTGCATTATTAATTTCTACAGCAATAATTCATATATATGAAAACTAGATTACACTTCTGAGGAGTCAAGTGACTTTGGTGACTTTAAATGGGTTAGATTTGTGCAGAGCTTTCCTGATCTTTTGAGACAGACTTGTAGCATATGGGTTTCACACAAGGGGGGCCAGTTAAACTACTCTAGATAATTTTCAACGTAATCTCGGCTTTTAATCATGGCACTGGTGATTAACCAGTACATACCACCCAGCCTAACATCTATGAATGACTACTGTGGTAAGTCATTTTTGTGGTTAAGGTACAATAAATAACTAAACCAAGCAAATATTCATGATTCAAAATTCAGACAGGGCCAGGCTAGCTAGGGTTGTTCGTGAAGGGTTAGGATGAAGCTGTAATTCACTGAATGACTTATGAGGCTCTAAAGCTGGGTAGGTTGGGATGGGTGGGGTTGGTGCCCCCACCAAAAAAGCCGCATTAACATGTATTTTCGTAGTTTGTGCGTTGGTTACCCCCTTCCCTCAACAAAAATTTCACACCGTGGCCTTCAATTTTTTCCCATATAGGGAGGAGTTAGGTCATTAAGGTAGGCTGATTATTACCATGTTTTAGCGCTACTATAGATTAATAAATTTTTTTACTTAATACAGAAATGAATATAGGCCTAATGCAATACATCTGAAGACTGGTCATTTTAATTTACCGTCTTTAGTTTTTACATTCATCCCCAAGGGGCTGGTACTGTACTAGCCTGAACACAGTGCACTGCAGAACTTTTCTATAAAACTACATTCTGCAATTTATAGAATTACAACTAAACTATACCTGGGTAGAAAGTTACATTTCGTTAATACAACACATTTTTAATAACATTTACCACATGTTCGCTTGTTAGCCTATGCACAGCCTACAGTCCTCCTGACTAACTGGCTAGGAATTATGGTCAACATATGTTATAGTTTTTGTTAAATACAAGCACCTCCCCCCATAACAGCAGTGTTCAGTAGCCTACCAGCCCACTGAAATGAATGGTAAAACAAGTTAAAATCTCAGCAAAACAAAACGGGTATTTCAAGTAACAGCTCTGCAAGAACAGTATGGAACGGTTCTACGAATACGAAAGTCGTATGGAACCATATGTTTCAGAAGAGTATGGCTCAGGAAATCTATTATAAAAGGAATCATACTAATCAAATGGCCCTTAAACTAACCTAGTAGGCTGTGTTACTTACCAGGGTGGGTCTGCTCCCTGGCACCCCCAGTAATGGATACTACTTTTTACCAAAGGTTCCCCTATAACACTGCGCATGCACGATAGCATTCCACGATGGCCAGCATACAAAAACAATCCGTTCCAAGGTTAATTACAGTCGACTGACAATATATAATGGTAAGTTAAGCTTAATTATAGTCGACCGACAAAATATAACAGTAAATTCTTGATAAGCAACCAAAAAAACATTTTGAAAGGAAATACCACACGAGGAGCTAATGCTTAGTTCTACCACAAAAAGGAATAATATTAGTATTTTATGTTGTACCACAAAAAGTAAAAACATCTGGGTATTATTTTATAAGTTGCCACACGCGATATGAAATTGTACCCTACATTTCTGCAAAGAACTCCTCAAATTATGACTTACAAGTTATGACAATACTGGCCCATCCCCGCCTCTATCTAATACAGCAAAATTGTAACCAGTTAACACCCTAGGTTACATATTTTACACTGGCAACTTACAAAATTTTACCAAAATCTCTTTAAAGCAAAAGGTAATAACCTCGGTAACAGTAAATCTACGATACATTCAAGAACAAATTAAGAATGTTTTCGTTCAAGGCTACGTATGTTAAGGAGGCTAATGTAGACTGAACGAAAATTACAATATCAACTAGTTTAATATAAATTAACCCTTTTTAATGAAAGCAGGTTAAATGCTGCGCACAAATCTACATAGACCGGCCGAAATAAGCCCAACCCCAACTATGCACGGCGATATTGGCTACCAGCTGCCGGCATGGTGAATAACACCACGCTACTTTTCGCTGTAAGGCTAGCCAGCGAACTTCTAAGTTTAATTCAAATTTAAAAAAACGATAAGCACGCATTAAATTACACTCAGAACACGCAAAGTACACGAAGAGGCTATCGACAGCTGGCACGCCGGGTTCGCCGTGACCATAAATAGACAGGGTTAGTGAAAGCCCCAACATACGCATTGCGGATGAAATGCCCACACCGCCAAACTTCGCTTGGAACAACGAATTCCACAACGAATCCCCAACAACGAGCACCACACCAGTTTGACAAGGACCACATGCAGCCACCGAATACCAAAACTGCCAACGTAAACACCGCCGTGTGACGAAATGTCACGCAAATATCGGCAGATACACGAATGTTTTCATCTTACAAATTAGACCTTAAATGCATAATAATTTTACGAAATCAATACAATACCTCCTCATTCGATAATATACACCCTGCTAAGCAAGCTAACAGGCAGCAAAATTACTCAATCTTCTTGATGCAGTGGATAAATAAAGATAATTTCTGGAAAAGCCGGGACACTCACCCCGTTGACTGCCATGGTTATGGTAGAGGACAGTGAAAGAGCTGCGCATGCGCATTGTCAGATGCCTTTCTTCTTCTGTTCTGGTTGAAGAATTTGGGACTCGGTGAGGTAAACTTTGTGCAGCAGGAATATGATCGTACTGTAGGTTGATTAGACATTTAGGATTTATAGGGAAGCAAGATTTACATCAAACAGAACAATGCGTGATGGAAACAAGGGGGAAATACAACCTTATATCATGGAAAAGCAAAGTTGAGACGACGTGCGCCAGAGGTGGAATGAAAAACAGACGTGGCAAACATTATTATTATTATTATTATTATTATTATTATTATTATTATTATTATTATTATTATTATTATTAGAACTGTAAGCTTTGATGGGAAAGGAAAACGGATTCAATAGAAAGACCAAGCAAGTGCTGGAAGAAAACACTATATATAAATTAAATAAACGTCTACGCCGGAAATATAACAAAGGAAAACCAAATGAGAATTATGAAACTATAAAAAAGAAAATATCTAGAATATTCCCCATTGCTCTTCCTACCTTATAATGGCATCAGAACTAAATGTTACATTGTTTAAAAACGTACTGGAAGAAATAAGCAAATCGTTGACAAATTCCTTCAGTTTCTTTACATCAAACCAAAGAAGAAAATGGAGAAAGAACTCAATAGAGACAGACTCTTGGAACTACAAAAGAGAAATTAAATGCATGCAAGTGGAACATACGACCAATATTGTGGAAAAAAATCTGAAACAGCCTCCTGTTTGTTTCTAAATTGCTTGTGTTCTGTTCTGGGGCATGTAAATATTTCAAAACTTCTTGTCTTCCCAGCAAGACTGCTGACGAACACCCCCATTTACTTTTCTCACATATGTTGGACAGCACAACAGGATATGTTCGAAATGTGTTTTTTCTATTGAATAAATATTTCCAAACCTCTCCATCGTATCTTTTCTTATCCCGAGGTTCTGATGCATTCAGCCTGCCCAAACTAATTACTACTGATTTCATCTGTGTTGTTATTTAAGTTAAGGTTTCCTTTGATCTTCTTCGTTGGAATTTAACACCATCTTTCAGTAGGATCAGCCTCTCGAGTAATCTTTCTCCATACGATTTTATTTTGGGCATCTGCGTGTTCTACACCCGGTAATTTCATGTCTCTTAGACGTCACTCCATCTAATTCTCTGACTACCTCTACTACTTCTATCCTTTGAGGCCATATCCAATGCTTTCTTAACCAGAGCCTCCTCGTCCTGCGAACCACATGACCATACCACCTCATCGTACTTTTCCTGGCTTGATCTGTTATTTTACAAAAAGCCTTCCTTTTAGTTTTCTGTAAAAGAAAACTATTGTGCAGGCTTTGTCTATCCGTCCGCACTTTTTTCTGTCCGTCCTCAGATCTTAAAAACAACTGAGGTTAGAGGGATGTAAACTGGTATGTTGATCATCCACCCCCAAATCATCAGACCTACCAAATTGCAGCCCTCTAGCCTCAGCAGTTTTTTTTTTTTTTATTTTATCTAAGGTTAAAATTAGCCATAATCGTGCTTCTGGCAACGATATAGGATAGGCCACCACCAGGCCATGGTTAAAGTTTCATGGGTCGCGGCTCATACAGCATTATAGAGACCACAGAAAGATAGATCTATTTTCGGTGGCCTTGATTATACGCTGTAGTAGCTGTACAGAAAACTTGATTTCTCCGAAGAAACTTCGGCCAATTTTTTTCTTGTTTTCTCACACGTACACTTTCAATCCTTTCCAGCAATGGCACTCCCAGGATCCACCTCAACATTCTCACCTCTATCCCTTTAGGTTTCCTCTAATATTGCCCAGCCCAGGTATGAAGAACAAGAGAATAAAAAGAGGCATGAAAAAATTGATACTTATGAATGCTAAAACATCTTACAATAAAGTACAAAGCAATTATACACGAAGGAACTATAGACTTAGTTTATTAGCGATCTGTGCTCCTCTTTAGCAAGTTCCTTATTGTACTTTCTTTTCTATTCTTAAATAATGAGGATGATGGCCAACCTGATCCAACCCAGGTATGAAGGAAACGGAAAAGAAAAAAAGAACGATTGAGGACAATCCCCAAGTAAACTATCGATCAATTCCCACATTTTTAAATCTTATTTTACTTTAGCGGTTTGAAAATACCGTCACTACGCATACGCAAAAGATCTCAATTACACTCTTGCTGAGAATATTGATTAAAAATTAAGGCCTAAAGTGATGTAGGACCACCGAGCCTATCAGATTACAAAACGTTATCGGTTGCGGTATGTTTATCTGTCACAACTAATTTGGCTTGACATGTTCGAATTAGCGTCGTTGTGATCATCCATTATAATGGATTTTGCTTGCTGGTCCATTATGATTTGACCTATAAATATCAGATGCTCGAACCTTTGGCTGAGAGAGAGAGAGAGAGAGAGAGAGAGAGAGAGAGAGAGAGAGAGAGAGAGAGAGAGCAAAGTAAGTCTGTTTCTCTGTAAGCATAGGCCTATCTATAGAGATCTTAATTCATTATATTTTCTTTGAGAGATTGAGTGACAATATATCTGTAAAATATGTTTTAAAAGTGTGGAGAGAGAGAGAGAGAGAGAGAGAGAGAGAGAGAGAGAGAGAGAGAGAGAGAGAGAGAGAGAGAGTCAGTTTTTGTGTAAGCATAGGCCTATCTATAGAGATACTTAATTCATTATATTTTCTTTGAGAGACTGAGTGATAATATATTTGTAAAATATATGTTTTAAAAGTGGAGAGAGAGAGAGAGAGAGAGAGAGAGAGA
Source organism: Macrobrachium rosenbergii (assembly GCF_040412425.1). NCBI lineage: Eukaryota > Metazoa > Arthropoda > Malacostraca > Decapoda > Palaemonidae > Macrobrachium > Macrobrachium rosenbergii. The sequence goes on along the minus strand of NC_089786.1, from coordinate 15,621,102 downwards.
GAGAGAGAGAGAGAGAGAGAGAGAGAGAGAGAGAGAAGCAAAGTCAGTTTTTGCGTAAGCATAGGCCTATCTATAGAGATACTTAATTCATTATATTTTCTTTGAGAGATTGAGTGAATATATCTGTAAAATATGTTTGAAAAGTGGAGAGAGAGAGAGAGAGAGAGAGAGAGAGAGAAGGGAATATGTAACTTAAGATCTGCAATGCGACAGATTTAAATTCTTTAATTATTGCCTTATGATAATGATCTTTACACATAACCGCCATAGAGCCCATTATATTAAGAATAAGACCTACTCTCCTCCCCCCCTTCTCTCCCTCCCCCACCCTCTCTCTCTGTGTTATGATGAAACTGGACTTTTTCAAGTCCGTGGAGTGAATTTTTGTTGAAAGCCAAGTAAAATGGAAAACACTAACACCAAATTGTTCAAATATTTCAGGTCATTTTCATGGCAAAACGAAGTATATGAATGATAACACTTCAAAAAAAGTAAAGGACTAACACAGGTTTGAAAAACACAGGAAATCTTCTTCGTTGGTCATTTAATTTACACCATAAATACAGGAATTTTATCTTTACATTTCCGTTTTCAATCCAGGTGTTGTGTCTCACATCTTGGGTTTCTGTCCAGGGTTTGTGTCTCGTATTTTGCTTTCAAAATAGCGTTGTGACTCACATTTTGGATTTTATTTCAAGTACTTTTCTCATATTTGGATTTTTAACGCAGGTAATGTCTCATATTTTGGTTTTTTATCTAGGCATTGTCTCATATTTTGGTTTTTAATATAGGTACTGTTTCATATTTTGGTATTTAATCCAGGTATTGTATCATATTTTGCTTGTCTATTCAGGTATTGATTATCATATTTTGGTTTCCAGTATGTGTTGTATCTCAAATTTTGGTTTCCAGTATAATTGTTGTATCTCACATTTTGGTTTCCAGCATAAGAGTTGTATCTCATATTTTGGTTATCACTCAGGTACTGATTCAGAAATTTTGGATTGTCAGTTCAGGTGCCACCACATGATTTGGTTTTGAGCTCAAACATTGTCTCACACATTTTGGCTTTGAAATTCAGTGTTGTATTTCACAAGTCGGTTTTAAATTCAGGCATTGTCTCATGCAGCATTTAGGTTTTAAAATGAGGTAATGAGTCTCATACTTAGGCTTTCAATTCAGGAGTGGTGTTTCTTATTTTAGTATTTAAGCTAAGGGTTGTATCTCATATTTAGGTTGTTATTTCAGGAGTTGTATCTTACATTTTGGTCTTCAGTTCAAACGTGTCACATACTTTGGTTGTCAATATAACCTGTGTCTTACTTCGATTCTGGTATTGTGTCAAAATCAAATTGCTCTACCTGACTGGTTTAACTGGCTGCCAGCTGAGTGAGTGACAGTCTATTGGGGTGAGTGACAGGCCACCTCAGTAACCTGTCGAGGTAAGAGATTGGTAAGACTGGATGACAATCGGGTTGAAAGTCAATCATGATGAGCTATTGGTTGGATCAACAGCCAGTCAAGGTGAATGACCGGTTGAGTCAACAGCCAGTCAAAGTGAATGATTGGTTGAATCAACAGCCAATCAAGGTTCATAACTGATCGGATCAATAGTCAGACAATGTGAGTGACTGGCTAGCTCAACGACCAATCGAGGTGAGTGACTGGTCGGACTGGCGGCTAAACATGGAGAGCGACTGGTCGGACTGGCTGCAAATCGAGGAGAGCGACTGGTCGGGCTGTCTGCAAATCGAGGAGAGCGACTGGTCGGACTGGCTGCTAAACATGGAGAGCGACTGGTCGGACTGGCTGCAAATCGAGGAGAGCGACTGGTCGGACTGGCTGCAAATCGAGGAGAGCGACTGGTCGGACTGGCTGCAAATCGAGGAGAGTGACTGGTCGGACTGGCTGCTAAACGTGGAGAGCGACTGGTCGGACTAGCTGATAAACGAGGAGAGTAACAGGTCGGACTAGCTGATAAACGAGGAGAGCGACTGATCGGACTGGCTGCTAAACGAGGAGAGTGACTGGTCGGACTGGCTGCTGAACGAGGAGAGTGATTGGCTGATGGAAGTAGAGGACTATGCCTAGTCTCTCTACCATTGGGCGGTGTTAGGTGCAGCAAAGTTCTGTAGGAAAATAAAGAAGAAAAATACGTTTTATATTATATATATATATATGCTGATTAAACTGCATAACATAAGACATGGTTAATAATTCAATTCAGGCAGTAGAATCCAAAGTGGAAAGGATGATAATCTAGTGAATAATGATAATAATAATTATGAATAAATATGAAATAACCGTACTTGCCTAAAAGGTTCTTGACCCGCTGCCTGGAGATGGAACACGAAGGGGTCACCTGCAAATAAGGTTTACGTCATCAAATGCTCTACAGAACATTTAGAATAACGAAGAGACCATAATTTAGAATAAAGAAGGGAGAGAGAGAGAGAGAGAGAGAGAGAGAGAGAGAGAGAGAGAGAGAGAGAGAGAGAGAGAGAGAGAGAGAGAGGTTTTTAGTCTAAGAGATTTTTCGCAATTTGCTCACGATTGAGGGAGATAAGGGTTTTTAGTCTAAGTCATTTTTCGCAATTTGCTCACGATTTTAGGTAAATACGATGCACACTTAATATGATTTCCCATTATATAGTATATTCACACACATATATGCAAACACATTTACACACACACACACACACACACACTTTTCCAAAAATCGTGGCTACAACATTTTCAAGATTTTCCTCACCATCGACTGAAAGCACTGAAGAGTTGATGTGATTTTTTCCCAGGCAGTTCTTCCAGGACTCCTTGGTTCCAGCTAATAGCTGCCAGAAGAAGTACCGGAATCTGGAATATAAAACAAACATTTACACATAGTATATAGAGTGATATTAACTATACGCTCCAGAAGAGAATGATTTTTTCTTGTATTCCTATCGGGGATATTTGATTCTCACAACGAACAATCGTTTCCAAAAAAGCTGAGGAAAACACACACACACATATATATATATATATATTATATATATATATATATATATATATATATATATATATATATATATATATATATATATATATATATATATATATATATATATATATATATATATATATATATATACTCGTATTAGACTTCAGTATGACGGGATGGTTTAGATTCTATCCCGTCTTGATTGAAGCCTAGTACGAGTAATATGAATTTATATACACAGTGAAGTTGTGTGGCCATTTTGTGATACATACATACATATATCATAATATATATATGTGTGTGTGTGCGTGTGTGTTTGTATGTACGTATGTATAGAGAATGAAAAACAAATCAATTCAAGAACCAATGGAATGCATCCAGCGAAAAGAAAGAGCGCTGACCAACAAACACGCACAACAAAGAGGCGCAATTATATACCTCGCATTCAGGAGATAATAGATGATGGGGTTGAACATGGCGTTGGACATCGCCAGCCAATAGAACGCCAGATACATGTGCTGCACGTAGGGTCTCGTGCTCAGCTGGGGGTGGTGGTGCACGACGATGAAGTACACGTGGTACGGCAGCCAGCACAAGGCAAAGAGCCCCACCAGGAGCGCTAGCATTTGCACGACCTGGGAGAGATACGACAGAAGATAGTTTTTTTTTTATTGTTGTTGTTTTTGTCAATGTTTTTTTTAAATTGGAGTACTGGAGAAAGGAAATGGATTTTTTTGAAAGTTTTGATTGAATATGTAAATATCTGGAAAAAATATCAGGGCCGTGAAAGAGAAAGTTGTCGTGAATATGGATTTTGTAAATGTCTGAGGGATGAATAAAATCAAAGCCTTTGCAGGCAATGGCGTTATGAATTAAAGATGTATTTTTGATAATTTGTATATTTGAAAAATGGTTGCTTCTGAAAGACATGGTAAGTAAAACGTCATGAATTATGAGGCAATTGTGACTGTCTACGTAAGAAATTAGATTTTTTAATAACGTGGCAAGGATTGACGTCATGAGCTATTGAAAATCTTTCGATAATATTTACAGACGGTTTAAACAAATTATCTTGAAGGCAAAGAAGGAAATAGGGACTGGATTGTAAAATATATTGCTGGTTAATTTACAAACAAAATTAATGGTCAAAAAGTCTAAACATTAGTAAAGAAAAAAAGGGTCATAAGTTGGAAACATTTTCGGTGTCCTTTGAAAATGTTTAGCTCTACAAACAATAACATGCTAGTGTTGATTTCTTGTCCCTCGCTAGAGAGATGTGTAACCACCGAAGTCATAAAAGGTTTAGTCTAGTTGAAAGGATGGACCAGAAAGTTGGATCAGTGGGGTCTGAGATGGTTAGGTCACGTGGAAAGAATGGAAACAAACAAATGGGTCAGAAGTGCGTCTGAGCGTGCAGTTTTGAAGAAGGTAGGCCTCAAAGTGCTGGGTAAATGTGGCTTATTTGCCCAGGAAGAGCGAGAATCAGCCACGACAGGCCATCAAGTATTCGCTGGGAAATTATGTTTATATTAGAAGCTATGGACGGAATAAATGAATTATTATTGAACATTACTTCTCATGGCGTGACGCAGTTGGTGCCCATTCACAGCTGCGTCAGCTGGGTGCACAGCAGGCCAGTGAGTCAACTTGGTCTCCTCAGAACGAGAGCCCTGCGTTCTATCACTAAGGTACGGTGAGCACACGAGCTCTATTTAAACACACACACACACACACATATATATATATATATATATATATATATTGTGAGAACAAGAGGCCGTGCTGAAGGGGTTTTCTTTTAAAATCTAATGAGAGAGAGAGAGAGAGAGAGAGAGAGAGAGAGAGAGAGAGAGAGAGAGAGAAGAACGTTACGCGAAGTTTTAATAGTTATTTCTGCTCTTGATATTGGAAATATAAGTTTGAACTCGTTTTACGTATCTGTGTGAGCTCTATCGTGTGTACATGCATTTTTAACGAATTTCAGTTCGGCAAAGGAATAAATTGCCGCAAAAACTGTAAAAAAATTTTTTTTCTTTCATTGGCGTGTTTTTTTTTTTTTTTTTAGTTTGAATGTACCAAAAGAGCATAAAGAATTTCGTCTTATTGAGGCATAACATCCAACGAATTTAAAGAATGACTAATATACTAATAAACACACACATTATATATGCTAGAAAAGGCTTGACTATTCGGTGAAACTGCAATAACGATCCCGACCTAGACCGGAGGCTTGTCACTGCCATCTACAGTATTTGTCAAGTACAGCACTATAGTTTTTGTATAAAATATTGCATCATAAAAACATTAAACATTATTTATTTGTTTTCATACATTTATAAATACGTCTAAACACTGGATTCATGTTTATCAAGAAATTCATATTTAGATTACGTTCAAATTAGAATTAAAATCTCATTCGCTCAAATATTATACTGCGCTCTTGTGTTGAAAATATGCTACAGATTGTTTGACACTGCGTGTGGTTTCTTTCACGCGGGTGGCGTTCTGTTGTTAACTTGGGAATAATAGCGCCGGGGGGAAAAAAGGTGAATGAAGACTGCTGTGATGTTTGTTGAGGCTACAAAGTCATACCATTTAGAAAAAAGAGGTTAAAGAAAATGCCCAAGGTTTACTTGGTATGTTCAGTGCTCTTATTCAAGGTGAATTTTTAAGTGCAGTTCTTACGCATAATTTTGTTTTCTTTTTTCCATATTTACACGTTGGATGTGACTTGTACACGGTCTAGACATAGTGTTTATAACTTAATAATCTAAAATAATTAATGTCTAAACCTTGCTGATGAAAGTTTACAGTTAGGTCTAGGTCTAGATATAGACTAATTGTTATATTTGCGCTCCTGTCTTTGACCGAGTTCCAAACAGTGTCCCATCTAGTTACGAGAGGTTTACTGTAATCGACTGAGCTACAGAAGTCCATACAAAAGCACGCAAAAACTTCTTAGGCTACAGAAAGACTCTCAGTCACGTTCATAATATTAGGAAAATTTCATTTTGTGCACGTGAGAAAAAATCCAGACTAGACATAGGCCTAGGTAAGTTAAATATCCTGATCATTGTTCTGCTTAAGCAATTTGATTGTCAGTTGTCCTTGACTTTTTTTTTTGTGTAATCTCGAGTTGATCATTGATTGTTGACTGCTGAGAAATATACAATTTTTCTTACATTTTGCCGCAACACCTATTTCGTACAGTTGTACATAACACGTAGTCCAGGGTCTAATCTATGGACCTTGACGTTGCCTACATGGACTAGGCCTAGTGCCAGTAATCGATAGTTATTGTTACCCACCAACCATTGAAGGAAAGCGTCGCTGCTATAAAATATGTTGTTCATGCGTGGAACTTACATTATAACTTATACCACAAGTTAATAATAATTGCATTTTGTTGGCCCAACTGTTATTACCGTCAGTTCTGTTAGAACTTGCTGGCCAGCAATTATTTTTCTTCCACCCAAAGCGTTGGCTGCTACGTCAAGTTTAGGGACCCAGTAAAATTAACTTGGGAAAACCATATATTTAAGCTGACACTTCTTCACCTCGGATAACTGGTTAACGCGGAACTGGAAGTAGGATGTGTACTGAGTGTGAATGGGTGGATTATTGTGGAATTTCATCTCATGTTTAATAAAGGTGAATCCGAAACGGTTCGTCATTGTAGGCTACTTTTTCGTCGATTGTCGACGGTGTTTGGTTGCTAGAAAATCTCCCAGTGTTCTGTGACCTCAGATTGTTAAATTAGCTGGCAATGTTTAGTTATCTCTAACAGTTGCATGATGTGACACTGATTAAAGATCTCGTTTTATTCAGTGAAGCCTAGATGTCCAGTGATACTTAAGCTTTATTATCATTTATTACTCAGGGATATCAGTTACATATTTTTTTTTGTAATCTCCAAGTTTTCAGAGACCTTAGTGAGTAAAATGACATGTCACTGATTCTTGAAAATGTCCAGTGCTCTTTAATTGCTAAGGAAATTACGTGTTGTTGAAACACAGGTGTTTCAAAAGAAACAAAATCAATTGCATGAAACAGTCGTCATGAAAACACGGACGTTGAGCAACATTAATGGCATGATGAACACGGCCGAGAATTAGTTACATGAAAACACGAAATTTATCGAATGTTGCTGGAGATGCGGCCGCTCAACATGAGCCCAAATTAACGACGTGAAATAACGGCATGAAATCGCACGCTTTGACGTGAGGTAAGTTTCGATGAATTGTTCCAGTTTTGTTAGTGGCATTATTAGTATGTGTAAATATGATCATAAGCCCTCTGTGTCTCGAAAATATGCGTGGAAAATTTAGCGAGAAACGAATTTCTGAAGAATATCTCAGTGGTGGAAAGCAAGGTAAGAGAGGTTAGTTAGGCGTAGGGTCTCCGAGTCCGAGGTGTGTTGATGGTGGTGGGGAGGGAGCAGGAGTCGGCCAAAATCGAGGAAGCTCTGTACAGAACGTATTACGAAACTCTTGGCCGTAGAGAACGTGCTAAACAAAACTAATGAATATTTTTGGGTTGCTAGTGTTGATTTGAAGATAGGCGAAGTCAGACAGTGCTTCACACACACACACATATATGTATATATATATATAATATATATATATATATATATATATATATATATATATATATATATATATATATATATATATATATATATATATATATATATATATGGCGTAGGTTTTGTCAGAGTTTCTAGGCACTGATGGTCCTTGTACTGGTGTATGAAGAGGGCTAACGTTGTAGTTTTTTTTTTTTTTAACACGGGGAGTTAGCCTAGTCAACATTTTGAATGTGAATGCGTCAGAAATCTTTGCTTTATTCCCTGGAACTTAACAGCTCATTGTTAGGAGGCTTAATGCTGCAATAACTCGATCTTCATTGACTTAACACATTTAGATAAATATACGTTTTAAAATTCTTCTTAAATGCTTGAGAAATTTTTGAAAGAATTTAACGCCAACACTATGAGGGTTCAGAAGCTAAAGCAGTAGTCTGGTAAAACTATTTATAGGTGATAATCGTTTCGGGGGCAGCTTACTGATTGATGAACCCCGATGTCATGATACAAATGTCCGATTACTTTTATTGCATAAAACACGAGACTTCGAAACGAAAACTTAAAGAAAATGGAAAATAAGTCGGAAACATCATCATTGTATTATAATGAACCTCAGAGGAAGACGAAACAATTCTTGAATTCTTTGTAACTGACGCTAGAAGAAGAACGAGGAGTCGGGAAATCATTTGGTAATGTTTCTTACCTTTCTTTTGCTTTTGAAGTTGTCCGTTTGTCTGGAGGTTTTGTCAGCGGCTGGGTCACATAGCTTGCACCCTGTTGGAAAGATATTATTATTATTATATTATCATTAATTATTATTATTATTCAGAAAACTTTCATAATAGCATGAGTCACTAAAATGATGAAGAAATCCACTGTGGTGTTAATGTAAAATGTATATATATATATATATATATATATATATATATATATATATATATATATATATATATATATATATATAGCAGGCTCTCGAAAAGCCCTCGTTTATATATTTATTTCAATATATATTAATATTTACACCACTGTGGATTTCTTCATTATTATTATTATACCAATCAGTGATAATAAAATAAAAAAATGTTAATTATATTGATAGATAACAATAATACTTATAACAAGAACAACGCGAAAAACAATAAAAATAGGAATAGTAGAATGATGATAACTGCAATGCCTAAAACAAGAGAAAATGAATAATGATGATTGTTGTTATAATAATAATAATAATTATTATTATTACAGTGCTGATAATAACATTGATACAATTCATATCAGTTAATCCTTCTTTCTTTCCGTCTTCTCCCCATCTCATTTCCAATTAACCCAGGACCTGAATTAACCGTTCCCTCCCTGTCTCCTGTAATCCGGTCGTTGTATGTTGAATAACAACAAAATCATAAATTAGTTTTATCGTCTTCCTAAAAGGATGTTCAACATAATAACTTTGGCATCCCTCTGCCATCCGGATTGGGCAGCCAATTTGGAAAATTCCTGAAAATTTAGAGGGCATCCGCACCACAGTAAAACGTCATTTACACACGTCGGAAACTTATCGCATTTGTATCACAAACATGTTAGAAACAAGTCAGCGACAGCAAGTGGAAAACGAGTCTTTGGTAAATGCTGGTTAGGGATACCAATAAGTCGTTGAATTGTGATCAATCTGTTTGTGATGTGTGTGATGAGTTGCTGACGTGTGTATGACATGTTTTACTGTTGTGTGGACACGTCGGAAACTTATCGCATTCACATCACAAAAATGTTAGAAACAAGTCAACGACCGTAAGTGGAAAACGAATCTTTGGTAAATGCTGCTCAGAGCTACCAATAAGTCGTTGAGTTGTGATCAACCTGTTTGGGATGTGTGGGATAAGTTGCTGACGTGTGCATGACATGTTTTACTGTTGTGTGAACTCGCCCTGAAGTTAGACTTAGTAATGTCAGATTTTTGTGTGATAAAAATCCACAGTTAGACAGTGAACTGTATTACAATGTGAAAGACGAAAACAAAGACTCGAACACTTGAACGTTCATCAGTTTTTACGTTAAGATACAAAGCGAGAGAGAGAGAGAGAAGGCAGTTTTCCTAAGGAGAGTTTTAAAAATGGTGGGCGGGCGAGATGATAACAACTCATCACGGAAGTACTGGTTCGGTGTTGTTATCTTCTCGCCCCGCCCCCCAATTTTTAAAACGCTTCATAAGATAACTGCCCTCTCTCTCGCTTTGTATTTTGACGTAAAAACTGATGAGGAACACCGTTCAGGTGTTTGAAAGTCTTTGCTTTTCTTTTACATAGTAATACAATTTAGTGTCATTGTGGATTTTTATGACACAAACTGTTTTCCACGAGATTGTGAATTTCTTAGCAATGGCAGATTTGTTAATTTCTCATAAAATCCGGGAAGGTTAGTCTAACCAATAGCAGATTTAGCTCCTGCCCTAAAATGGGAAATTGCAGTATCTGCAAAATTTCGAAATTGAGATGTGCCACCTGTTGGGTTTGTGAAACACTAAAACACAAGTTACTGCAGTTTCAGAATGATTCTTCAATGCTTTATTTTGGGGAGTCCCATTTACAGTATCTGTAAAATCATTTAGTAAGGCAAGGGAAAACTGCAGTATTTACCATTTTTCTGTTTTGTATTTTTGCAGATACTGCAGTCATCCATTTTAGGGCAGTAGTATTTAAATTCGTAAGGCTTAGGCTAGATTTAATCAAGGTCTCACCGGTGGGAACTTATTTCTCATGAATTCCTGGAGATTAAACTTACCAATGACGGCGTAGCAGATGATCATGGCAGTCATTGGAACGACGTAAGTCACAGCCAGAATGACAACGTTGTATCTGGAGACGAGATGGATCGAATTTCAGTTGGTGTTTTATACAGTGCTAATAAAGGTGTTTCTTGTAGTTGCAATATTGCCATGAATAATGGGCATGATTGATAAATAAGTGATAATTGGAATATTGTTATGAATAATGGTCATATTGATAAATAACAATTACAGTATTGCTATGAATCATGTTCATAATTGATGAATAACTTAATAACTTATAGTATAATTGCAATATTGCTATGAATGGTTATAATGATAGATGACTGTAATGTGACTCTTTGTAATTGATTATCTAAGAGATAATGTTACAGTAGTATCAGCAACATGGCGTAAGCTATTCTTACCAGTAACAATAAAGATAATATATACATAGTCATATGACAGTAGATAACCCGATAACCTGTAATACTTAGCTTTCCACATTTCTTATTAGCTGTATGAAAACACGTGTATTGGAATATAATCACCTATTCGTGCACTGAATTGAAGTGAATAATTGTGTGTCATCTAAATTCATTACTGTTAGCGTCACTGACACCGAAATCATTTAATAGTTGGAAAAATGTCAGAGGAAGCAAGATCAAATTCTAAAACAAAATCATTAGGAAGTCCAGTGCATACACTATAACAGAGTAAAACATCACTAGGGCGAAATTGTACAGCTTAAGTCTGTTGCAAAAGCCCAGCTTCAAAACAAATTTAAAAACTCGACAGCTCCTGTAACTGGTATTTTTTTCCGAAAGTCTTGGTAAGGATGTGCTTGCCTTAGAAATCGGTCACTTTCCCCAGGACTGGGCTGCAAAGGGCGTTCTTTTATCTTTAGAGCACGTTGCCCTACTTTCGAGGGGATACCTCATTCTTGATATCTCCCTTATTTTTTCTCATCTTGTGAGTTTCATTGTTCTTACCACTGATCATGAATTAGGTTCTGAGTCTAGGTTTATCTTCATTGCCAAGAGTAGGATATCTCCTTGGATGTTTATACTACGGGTTTTGTTTGTATTGCCAGTTTATGCACTTCATTTCCATATACATCCGCATGCTTAGGAACTTAGCAAAATGTCACATTTATTCTTCTACTATCAAATATATGAAACCTGTGTAAAAGTCCTAGATGATATTTGATTAACGGAATTAAAAACTGCGAGTGTCAGTAATACATTTTCGGAATCACTAAAAATTGTAAAATCACCCTCGTCGAAAAGTACTGTTTTTCCGACCACCACTTGAAATTTTCACAAAAAGGCTGCACAGTAATACAGCTGTTTTGTAAACATTTCAGGCTGAATCCGGAAGTGCACTTTTGCAGTTTAAATTACCACTAAACACTCCACAACCAACGCCAGCACTAGATTTGGAGCCATCGGTAAAGATAAAGCAAGAGTTCCTTTTTGCTCAGCGCAATGTTTCTCAAAAATAAAACATCTGTCATCTCGCTTTAAAAATCACTTAACTGCTTGAAAAATGATTCTTCAGGTAGCTTTCATAGAGGGGTAACTGAACCTTGCTAGGAATGACCTACCTTCTTGGGGTACCTTGAAATAAAAAAAAAAAATTTTTTTGCTAGCTCTCTTAAATGCAATAGACTTAATGATGGAGGATCAGCAGAGAAAGTCTCAGAGACCGCTCTCCAGAATCATCTAGATTCCAGAAATTCTGGAATAAGGGAAGACTTAGTGGCATCAGTGGCAAAATTAATGCCAGAATGTTGCACAGAATCCTAAAAGCGTCAACCATTCTGGTAGTGTTGTTGAGGGGCATATTTCACAATCACAGGAAAGTTTCGATGAAATGAGGGTTTTACACAATTTCCAAAGTGTTGCTTGGTCAGAGCCTTTAATTATTCTAGACCTTAAAAGCAAGCTTTATCTGCACATGAGATCCATTGTCCTTTGACATATCATGGTCTGAGTGTACTCTGGTAATGTGACAAAAACTAAAAAGAACTGCTTTGTTTTGTAGGTAACTTAACTGTAGTCACCTCAATAAGATAAAACGTTCATCTGAAATCCATTATTATTATTATATTTTCGAAATGAAGATGGTTAAATAGAACTTACTAAAAAGCTTGTTAATGAGGCTCCCTCAGAATGGAATTCACGTATGTGATAAGAAGCCAAGGGGAGAGGCAAGTCAATAACAGTGCAGGTCGATGGATTACAAATACAACAAATAATAAATAATAACAATAACAACAACACTCACGCGTAGTCTATTAGCGAGAGAGGTGCTAGACCGTCCGGCCACTTTATGACGCAGATTGTTCGCTCCCCTCGCCTGTAAAAAAAAAAAAAAAAAAAATTATAAAAATGTAATTTGGAAATACCCAAAAGGATTTATTGAGGGAAAGGGAGAAATATGGAATTTCGTGAACTCGTCTCCGAAAAGGGAATTTGTGATAGTTTTAGAAAGAGAGATTATTGGATTTGGGAAATTTGTTTAGCGCAAGGTAATGATATTCAAAAGAAGAAGAAAGACATTATAGATTTTATAAACCATCACAGGAATATTTGTGGATTACCATTACCACATTAAACTTCCATGCGCAAACGTTTGTGTCTGTTTTTACAGTGAATCACTTTATGCTTTTTGTTGCTGGAATAATTAGTTCAATAGATATCATAGTTTTATAATAATGCCAAAAACAAATGAAGACCAAAGCAAATGTTTAATAAACTAACAATTGACGATTACACTTGATACTAGTTCAAATCATAATTGCATTTTTTCGTTTCATTCCCGAAATTATGATTGAAAATTTTTAGCCGAAAAGTACCTAAGGATATTTGGGAGGAGAGAAGGCATAGGTAATTTGTTTACGGTGTTATACATAAATATAAAACAAATATATATATATATATATATACAGTATATATATATGACAGTGTATGTATATATGTATGTATGTATGTATATGTATGTATGTAGTGTATGTTTTTGGTGCAGCGCAGTGCAAAAATCCATACATTTCAGCTGACTATTGCAGCTCTGAACACAACCAAATATATATGGAACTCGGGTAGAAGAGAAGGCGCGTCCAGGGCTGGATGGGAATAAAGAAATTGGCGATATTATAGATAGCTATATCAGAATGCTGATCTCGCTAAGATAGAACTGAAACGTCAAGTGATTCTCTCTCTCTCTCTCTCTCTCTCTCTCTCTCTCTCTCGTCCACGTAATCCGATTTAGAACGTTATGCTATATTCACGTAATCGGTTTGATAATGGCGGAACCTTGAATCAACCCCACCCCCTTCCCCCTCCCTTCACGCACTTGCACGGGCGGTTAACCTGAGGCTCTCATATGAGCGGAAATCTCCTAAGATCTTTTTTTTTTTTTTTTATCTTACTGATATCGGTTAATCTTCCTGAAATGGATCTACCAGTCTCATGTACATTCATTGCATTATGCATTGCATAAGTATTTTATGAAAACCGGGATCAGCTAGCTAATTGTTTACGTGTACTTTAGTAGAAACGGTTTGTTATTGAAAGACGTTCAGTAACCTCTACTGTGCTTCAGCTTTATTTGGGTTTGATTATCAGAACTTCCAAGGGATCCTGCCTTTTTCTTCTGGAGAGGACACTCTCCTCCAAGGATGCCCTCAAATATCTGTCATCCCTAAGGAGCCTTTGGCCTTCATCCTTGGGTCCCTCACCAGGCCCGCTTCCCCAGCCTGGCAGGATGCCTGCCTTCTCCGAAGAAGCAGCCTCTGGGTCGAACCCTTCCCTTCAAGGCTGCCATCAAGAGACTGGCGAGCCTTGGGGGCTTTTGGGACTCATCCTTTGAAGTTCTTGGGCCCTCTCTAGGCCCACTTCCCCAGCCTGGCAGGATACCTGCCTTCCTCTGAAGAAGCAGCCTCTGGGTTGGACCCTTCCCTTCATGGCTGCCCTCCAGAGACTGGCAAGCCTTGTGGCCTTTTGGACCTCATCCTTGAAGTTCTTGGGCCCTCTCTAGGCCCACTTCCCAGCCTGGCAGGATACCTGCCTTCCTCCAAGGAAGCAGCCTCTGGGTCGGACCCTTCCCTTCAAGGCTGGCCGCAACAGACTGGCGAACCTTGGGAGCTTTTTGGCCTCAGCCTTAAAGTTCTTGGGCCCTCTCCAGGCCCACTTCCCCAGCCTGGCAGGATACCTGCCTTCCTCCAAGGAAGCAGCCTCTGGGTCGGACCCTTCCTTCAAGGCTGCCCTCACGATACTGGCGAGCCTTGGGGGCTCTTTGGCCTCATCCTATCCTTGAAGTTCTTGGGCCCTCTCCAGGCTCGCTTCCCCAGCTTGACACGATACCTGCCTTCCTCCAGGGAAGCAGCCTCTGGGTCAGACCCTTCCCTTCAAGGCTGGCCTCAAGAAACTGGCGAGCCTTAGGGGCTTTTGGGCCTCATCCTTGAAGTTCTTGGGCCCTCTCCAGGCCCACTTCCCAAGCCTGGCAGGATACCTGCCTTCCTCCGAGGAAGCAGCCTCTGGGTTGGACCCTTCCCTTCAAGGCTGGCCCAAAGTGACTGGCGAGCCTTAGGGGCTTTTGGGCCTCATCCTTGAAGTTCTTAGGCCCTCTCCAGACCCGCTTCCCCAGCCTGGCAGGATACCTGCCTTCCTCCAAGGAAGCAGCCTCTGGGTCGGACCCTTCTTCAAGGCTGCCCTCAAGAGACTGGCGAGCCTTGTGGCCTTTTGGGCCTCATCCTTGAAGTTCTTAGGCCCTCTCCAGGCTTGCTTCCCCAGCTTGACAGGATACCTGCCTTCCTTCAAGGAAGCAGCCTCTTGGTCGGGCCCTTCCCTTCAAGGCTGGCCTCAAGTGACTGGCGAGCCTTAGGGGCTTTTGGGCCTCATCCTTGAAGTTCTTGGGCCCTCTCCAGGCCCACTTCCCAAGCCTAGCAGGATACCTGCCTTCCTCCAAGGAAGCAGCCTCTGGGTCGGACCCTTCCCTTCAAGGCTGGCCTCAAGTGACTGGCGAGCCCTGGGGGCTTTTGGGCCTCATCCTTGAAGTTCTTGGACCCTCTCCAGACCCGCTTCCCCAGCCTGGCAGTATACCTGCCTTCCTCTGAGGAAGCAGCCTCTGGGTCGGACCCTTTCCTTCAAGGACGCCCTCATGACTGGCGAGCCCAGGGGCCTTTGGCCTCAGCTTGAAGTTCTTGGGTTCTCCTCAAGGGCCAGTTTCAGCCTGGCAGGATACCTGCCTTCCAAGGAAGCAGCTCTGGTCGGACCTTCCTTCAAGGCTGCCTCAAGAGAGACCGGCGAGGCCTTGAGGCCTTTGGGCCTCATCCTTGAAGTTCTTGGGCCCTCTCCAGGCCCGCTTCCCCAGCTTGGCAGGATACTTGCCTTCCTCCGAGGAAGCAGCCTCTGAGTCGGACCCTTCCCTTCAAGGCTGGCCTCAAGAGACTGGCGAGCCTTAGGGGCTTTTGGGCCTCATCCTTGAAGTTCTTGGGCTGCATCCAGGCCTGCTTCCCCAGCCTGGCAGGCTACCTACCTTCCTCCGAGGAAGCAGCCTCTGGGTCGGACCCTTCCCTTCAAGGCTGCTCTCATGAGACTGGGAAGCTTTGAGGGCTTTTGGGCCTCATCCTTGAAGTTTTTGGCCCCTTTCCAGGCCCACTTCCTGTATTCACAGGTTACTCTTGCCTTCCTCCGAGGAAGCTGAGCCTCTGGTTTGACCTTTCCTTCAAGGGTGTCTCAAGAGACTAAGGAGCCTGGGGGCTTTAAAATTTCACTTTGTCCTGAGAGGAGTGCTTCCATAGGTAGCCTTTGGACTCCATCGTGTGGAGGGCCTTCTCCTTGTTGTTTTATCGTCCTTTTCTGGATTTCCATGTTCATTGTCTTGATACAGTTCTCATCAGGAAGTTCCGTTTTAGCCTCTTTATCTTCTTTTAAATGATCTGTGTTGAAATCCAAGTCCCTTCACCATACTCTTTGCTTTCTCTTACCCAGCTTTTCAAATATGACACTTGCTCTCTCTGAAGGCTTCAAGACGATTTGAAGCATCTTGGAGATTGCCTCGAGACTTTGGAGTTCATGCAGGTGCATGAATGGTATTTCTCATGTCCTTCCAGAGCTGGAGACTGAAGGATTCCAAAATGCCCATGAGTCCTAAAGGTTTTAGACACACATATATATATATATATATATATATATATATATATATATATATATATATATATATATATATATATATATATTCAGCTTGTATCCGGCAACCTCTTTTGCAAAGGAGAGGGAGTGAAATGAAGAGTGAATATGGTCATTGCATGGCGAAACGCTCTCGACCATGAACGCCATGCAAGTTCTTCTCAAGCCATTGCTGAAAGAGCGTGGGAAGCTGACCCTTATATCTTCCGATCTTGTTCCCTTGCAGCCACGTCTTTGAGGAGACTCTTTTTTGAAGTCCGAAGAGCTAGAGACATTACAGATGGCTTCCTGCCGGACTTTACCAATTAACTTAGCTTGTTTCTGATCCTCGGTCCCAGCCAAATCGGCAAAGCTGAGAGCTGCCTCTAAAGACCTTCCGGATTCGTCGAGTCCTCTGAGGTTCAGTGTGAAGACGAAGTGCGACCTAGAAGAAGTCTCGTTTACTTCGTTGCGACTGCTTGCTCGGTGTTTCAAAGCTCCTCTGAATGCCTGAAGTGCGTCCTCCGCTTCGCAGACTTCCAAACGGGTGAGATTGACCAGTGGGTCGTTGGCGTGCCCCAACTTCAGGCCCACTTTTTGATCCTTGACTTTTGGATTCAGCTACGTTTTTTCCCATCATATCATTTAGAAGAACTGGTCTCACTCGACAGATGAATCTGATGTTTCCACCGAGAGTCTGTTTCTTGATCAGCATTCTTCTTCTCAAACGCTCTACTTGAGCTACTGCGATTGAGATTTGAGTAATTAGATGCTCGCTGTCGTCCTCGAATTTGCTTGCATCAGCCAGTCTTTCCAGTAAACTTCCTACTTGTGGTAAGTCTTTCCGCAGACTTTCCATTATGTCTGCTAGCTCATCGGCAGATTTTGTCGTTATTTCCTCTTTATTGAGGCGTTTTCTTTTGGGATGGAGATGAGCTAAGGGATCGCCCGCCATCATTAGTAAGGGAACAATCTGCTCCAGTTCCTTGTTCAAGGGGTCGAAGTTCCGGTGAAGCATCAAGCTCTCCTCTTCGAATTTTGCCGACTAAAGATGATACTGATCTTTGCCTGAAGACGCAGCTAACTTTTATAGCAAAGCAAAATGAAATTTCAAAATACGTCAGTGAAAAGATTGTAATAATAAAAAGATGTGCCCACTGTTCAAATGTTGGGTCGTTTAATAAGACGTATTAGGAACAGGAATTTAATGATTTCATACGGAATACTTCTCTCTCTCTCTCTCTCTCTCTCTCTCTCTCAGGATTCCCAAAAGGAATAGTTCTTACTGGTATAAGATCACCTCTCTCTCCCCGCCTGCCTCTCTCTCTCAGGATTCCCAAAAAAACAATAGTTCTTACTAGTATAAGATCACTTTCTCTCTCTCTCTCCCTCTCTCTCTCTGTCTCAGGATTCCCAAAAGGAATATTTCTTACTGGTATAAGATCACCTCTCTCCTGATCCGTTTTTCTTCTTCTTGTTTCTCTTCGTGCAATAGTTCTTACTGGTATTAGATCATCTCTCTCTCTCTCTCTATCTCTCTCTCTCAGAAGGCAATCATTTTTACTGGTATAAAATCACCGCCCCCCCTCCTCTCTCTCTCAGGATTCCCAAAAAGGCAATAGTTCTTACTAGTATAAGATCACCTCTCTCTCTCTCTCTCTCTCTCTCTCTCTCAGGATTCCCAAAAGGAAAAGTTCTTACTGGTATAAGATCACCTCTCTCTCTCTCTCTCTCTCTCTCTCTCTCTCTCTCTCTGTCTTTCCAGACCAAAGAAGCAATAGTTCTTACAGGTATAAGATCACCTCTCTCTCTCTCTCTCTCTCTCTCTCTCTCTCTCTCAGGATCCCCAAAAGCAATAGTTCTTACTGGTATAAGATCACCTCTCTCTCTCTCTCTCTCTCTCTCTCTCTCTCTCTCTCTCTCTCTCTCAGGATTCCCAAAAAGGCAATAGTTCTTACTGGTATAATATCACCTCTCTCTCTCTCTCTCTCTCTCTCTCTCTCTCTCTCTCTCTCTCTCTCTCTCTCTCTCTCTCTCTCTCTCTCTCTCTCTCTCAGGACTCCTAATCCCTTGAAGCATTTTCTAGAATCTCAAAAAGGCAATAGGATCTCCAAAAGGTAATAGTTCTACTGGGTATAAGATCACCCTCTCTCTCTCTCTCTCTCTCTCTCTCTCTCTCTCTCTCTCTCTCTCTCTCTCAGGATTCCCAAAAAGGCAATAGTTCTTACTGGTATAAGATCACCTCTCTCTCTCTCTCTCTCTCTCTCTCTCTCTGTGATCTCAAAAAGGCATGTCTTAATGGCTTCAAGATCAACTCAGGATTTCCAACCAAAAAGCAATAGTTCTACTTCGGGTATAAGATCACTCTCTCTCTCTCTCTCTCTCAGGATTCTAAAAGGAACAGTTTTTACTGGTATAAGATCACCTCTCTCTCTCTCTCTCTCTCTCTCTCTCAGGATTCCCAAAAGGAATAGTTCTTACTGATATAAGATCACCTCTCTCTCTCTCTCTAACAGAATTCTAAAGGCAATAGTTCTACTGGTATAAATCACCTCTCTCTCTCTCTCTCTCTCTCTCTCTCTCTCTCTCTCTCTCTCTCTCAGGATTCCCAAAAGCAATAGTTCTTTCTGGTATAAGATCACCCCTCTCTCTCTCTCTCTCTCTCTCTCTCTCTCTCTCTCTCTCTCTCTCTCTCTCTCTCTCTCCACTCAGGATTCCCAAAAAGGCAGTAGTACTTAATTGTACAAGATCACCCTCTCTCTCTCTCTCTCTCTCTCTCTCTCTCTCTCTCTCTCAGGATTCCCAAAAGGCAATAGTTCTTACTGGTATAATATCACCTCTCTCTCTCTCTCAGGATTCCCAAAAGGAATAGTTCTTACTGGTATAAGTTCACCTCTCTCTCTCTCTAAGATGCATCCCAGACCATCCAAGACTGGAAGATGCAAAATATACCGGAAGATGCGTTAGCAACTCTCTGGTAGACATCAAAGGTGCCTCACACTGAGGGACCTGGGGCAACCCGAACGAATTGTAAGGTCTGTAAGTAAGGTAAGGTCCTCTCTCTCTCTCTCTCTCTCTCTCTCTCTTGTGATTCCCAACTCTGAGGCATTTTCAGAATCTCTCTAAAGGCACAGGATTCCCAAAGGTAATAATAGTTCTTACTGCATAAAGATGATCACCTCTCTCTCTCTCTCTCTCTCTCTCTCTCTCTCCTCTCTCTCTCCCAGGATTGGCTTCTCAATCCCTTGAGGCATTTTCAGAATTCTAAAGGCAATAGGATTCAAAGGTAATAGTTCTACTGCATAAGATCACCTCTCTCTCTCTCTCTCTCTCTCTCTCTCTCTCTCTCAGGATTGGATTCCAACTCTCTCTCAGGATTCCAAAAAGGCAATAGTTCTTACTGGTATAAGATCCCTCTCTCTCTCTCTCTCTCTCTCTCTCTCTCTCTCTCTCTCTCTCTCTCTCAGGATTCCCAAAAAGGCAATAGTTCTTACTGGCATAAGATCACCTCTCTCTCTCTCTCTCTCTCTCTCTCTCTCTCTCTCTCTCTCTCTCTCTCACATACTTATGAAGAAATAAATTATGACATGATACAAATCAAAATAAAATCCCAAAGAGGTTGTATCCGGACTTCCATACTGATGGGAAAGAATAAGAAAAAAGAAAAGAAAGACACAGTATAACCTTTGAAAAGAGGGAATTGCAGGTTTGGTGAAAGATGTTATTACAAACATCCCAAGATATGTCACAATTATGATATATGGCAAATGTGCATATCTAGATGGCTATGAAGAGGAATGAAGATCTACATCCAAAATATGGTGAAAATGGAAAGAAGGAAATGGATGTAGGTTTAATAAGAAATGGTGGTACATGGATCCTGTAGCCATGAAAACTAAAATCAAAATCAAATACATATAAAAATCATAAAAATGAAATAAATAAAGAAAAGAACAAAGATCATGTGATGAAGGCAAAAACAAGCCAACAACACATTATGAAATGTCAGGCACCACGATATGAGCCATCAGCACCTAGATATGTGCACAAGGAACAAGCATGTATCTATGATGCTATGGGATGGTGTGCAGATATGAGATAAGTGCAGGTTTATGCACAAAGTGAATAAATATAGTTAAGAACAAGTATACTGGAAAAGCTGGATTTTTAATGTATGAATTTCTGGAAATGAAAAAGATCAAATATATCAGAACAGGAAAGAGACATGGGAAAATCCTATTATTACCCATATTAGATAGGGAGATAATACGCAAACCATCATAGTGATGAACGTGGCAGGGTCTAGTTTCGAGTAACTCAAAGAAAGTATAGAGTTCTTAGAAGAACTAACCCAAAATGAAAAATAGAAATATTGAATATAAGTGAACCTGGTATTCCCAAGAGACTGGTAATGAGACCAGATAAAGGGTTTCCAAACTTATAGATCAGATAGAAAAAATAGAAATCATGGGGAACCAAGTGATATATGGGAGAGATGCCAATCAAGGAAAAATTCGTGAGAAATATAGTAACACAGAATGTGAATTAATAGCGGTAGAATTTGAATCTGAAAATTCGTGAACATTATAATATATAGACTCCCTAATACTAAAGAGTTTGACATAATAATTGAAAATTGGGATGAAGAGGAAATCAAGGACTGGACTCATACTCCTAACTGAGACTTTAACTTTCCTTTAGAATGGAAAGAACGGAATAGAGACTGTGGTTGTATTTATACATATAAAAAGAGAGCAATAGTAGTGTGGAGAAGACAAGAGTAATTTGAAAAGCTATTAGATATGCTTACTAGAACATAACATCTAGCAAATAAATCACCTACCAACAAGAAAGGATAATATTTTAGATCTAGTATTTGTGAAATGAGGTGAACTATGTTAAAGAAATACAGTATATAACACGAGTATTTCTGACCATAATGTCATAGAACTAACAGTCCGTTCCAGAACACATATGAAAACAGAGAAAAAGCAAGAAACGAAAAATGGGAAGGATATGGAAAATACAATTTCTATAGTAAGAATATAAATTGGTCAAAAATAAATGAAGAATTAAACAAAGAATGTGGAAAACATATTTGTATGATGATACATAAATACCGATACATTATGATAAAATATTAGAGGAAATAGGAAAATATATACTGAAGAAAAAGTAATCATCAGTCACGAATTCCAAGAGACAGAAGGATCTTGTTCCAGAAAATTAGAAAGTGGAAAAAGCTCTGCAAAAGAAAAGAATGCATGGAAAGTGATGGAACTAAAAGTAAGATAGTAAAAATGCAGAACAAAAGATTAACAATCAAAAGAAAATGAAAAAGGAAACCTAAAGAAATGACACTACAAAATATCAAGTAAAACCTCTAAAATTTTTGTATTCATATGCAAAAAAGATGAATAAAATAAGAGTAGAAACAGGCCCTAAGAATTCAAGGCGATTAACGAATGAAAAAGGAAGATAACATATTAGCAGAAAGATATAAGAGGAATTTACACCTAGAATTGAAAAATGAAGATAATGATACAGAAATAAGAGATGAAAATACTGAATACTTATCAGATATAGATATTACAGAAGCCGACATTGTGCAGGCTATTAATGAAATTAAAAATGGATCAGCAGCAGACCAGATGGAGTACTGTCATTAAGTATTGTTAAAGAAAGTGGTCTATTCAATCGCAGCCGCTAGCAATATTATTAAGACAAAGGCATAGATACAGGCAAGATTTATGGATGAGCATAAATTAGCATATATTACTTCCTACTAAAAGTGGTTCAAGACTAGAGGCAAGTAATTATAGGCCTGTGAGTCTGACATCTCATATTATGAGAAGATATAGAGCAGTAATAAAAATATAATGAAACATTTAATGAAAATAGATTATCAATATAGACAACATGGTTTTGTACCGGAAAGTACACAAACCCAACTGTTAGTCCACCATGAAAGCATATATAAAATATGATAAATGAAAAAGATACAGATGTGGTTTACCTAGACTTTGCAAAAGCTGACAAGGTAGACTGGCACATATTAGCGAAAAAATTAGAAAACATAACATTGTTGGATAAAGTAGAAGATGGATAAAAGAATTTTTTGCAAAACAGAAAACAAGATAGTGATTGCAAACGATGATGAAATCGGATGAAGCTACGGTAATATCCGTGTACTACAGGTACGTGTGTTAGCTGCATTGCTGTTTGTGATTATGATTGCAGACATAGACAGCAATGTTAAGACTCAGTGTAGTAAGAAGTTCTCTGCAGATGACACAAGAATAAGTAGAGAAATCTGCTTTCAGATGAAGATAGAACTCGCTACAAAGAGACCTGAATAGAATATATAATAAGTTAGAGATAAATAGGATGGTATTGCACCTGATAAATTTGAATCAATGAACTATGGTGATAAAGTAGGGAATGCTATATGTATATAAAGGACTCCATTAATGAGACAATCACAAACAAGGGAAGTAGTTAAAGACCTTGGTGTGATGTTGAATAGGAATATGTTATGCAATGATCAAATAGCAATTTATTGGCAAAATGCAAAGCAAAAATGGGAATGTTGTTCCGGCAATTTCAAAACAAGAAAGCTGAACACATGATTATGCTTTTTATAAAACGTACGTACAGTAGTCCACTTGAATATTGCAATATAATATGGTACCCACACTACCAAAAGGATATTGCACAATAGAGAGGTACAAAGGTCATTTATAGCTAGAATAGAATAGTTAAGGACCTTGACTACTGGGAAAGACTACAATTCTTAAATTTATATAGTCTTGAAAGGAGAAGAGAACGCTACATGGTAATTCAAGCATGGAAACAGATAGAAGGAATTACCGAAAATATCATGGAACTAAAATTATCAAAAAGAGCAAGCAGAGGTAGATTAATAGTGCCAAAAACTATACCAGGAAAATTAAGGAAAGCACACAGGACATTAATCCACCACGCACCAGCATCGATAATGCAGCGTCTAGTCATGCTAATAGCTCATCTGAGGAAATACAACAGAGGAGCGTAGATGTTTAAGAATAAGCTCGACAACATTCAAGAGATGCATCCCAGACCATCCGGCATCAAAGATGCAAAATATACCGGAAGATGCGTTAGCAACCTCTGGTAGACATCAAAGGCGCCTCACACTGAGGGACCCAAAGTAAACCTTAGAACGAACCAAAAGGTCTGTAAGGTAAGGTAAGGCCCTCTCTCTCTCTCTCTCTCTCTCTCTCTCTCTCTCTCTCTCTCTCTCTCTCTCTCAGGATTCCCAAAAAGGCAATAGTTCTTACTGGTATAAGATCACCTCTCTCTCTCTCTCTCTCTCTCTCTCTCTCTCTCTCTCTCTCTCTCTCTCTCTCTCTCTCTCTCTCAGGATTCCCAAAAAGGCAATAGTTCTCACTAGTATAAGATCACCTCTCTCTCTCTCTCTCTCTCTCTCTCTCTCTCTCTCTCTCTCTCTCAGGATTCTAAAAAGGCAATAGTCTCTCTAGTATAAGATCACCTCTCTCTCTCTCAGGATTCCCAAAAAGGCAATAGTTCTCACTGGTATAAGATCACCTCTCTCTCTCTCTCTCTCTCTCTCTCTCTCTCTCTCTCTCTCTCTCAGGATTCCCAAAAAAAGGCAATAGTTCTCACTGGTATAAGATCACCTCTTTCTCTCAAATAAAATTCATTTGTAAGTAGCTTCTTGTTAAAGTTCTTTTGTAATTAATATTGAAGTTGTGTAACAGAAGTAGTATTTACTATAATCCTCATAATGCAAGTGGTTTATAGTTACCACATGAGGTTAATTGAACACTTCATATATAAATTCTAAAGGTCAAGCAAGTCATATTTATAAGACGTCTTCACTACTCCAGGATCCTTTGAAGTCGTCTTCAGGTCCTGAAGCATTCCTGGAGAAACACCCATTGGATTTCCGGGCGGAATGATTCTGAATACCGATTCAGGGGAAGGGGGAGGGGAAGGACACACAGACACATGCAGCCACACACACACACACAGAAAGGCAGCTAAAGAAATTAATATATATATATATATATATATATATATATATATATATATATATATATATATATATATAATTATTATATATATATATATATATTATATATATATATATATATATATATATATATATATATATATATATATATATAAATAAAAGTGAATGTTGTATATTTGTTTGGCTTCTATAGAAATCCAAACCGCTTGACAGACCCAGACAAAACTTTGCACACGGCCTCTAAATCACCCCAGAAAGGTTTTTAGCTCAAAATCAAACCCCTACCCCGTGAGAGACACAAAAACACAGACAAAACAAATTAAATTTTCGTTTTTACGTCACCTTTTCCTGCAGTTTTCTGGGTTTATTCTCATTTTTCACCTGATAAACCTACAATAATAAATCCCTATAACATCAGTTTTTGATCAGAATTTACATGAATTTTGATCATAATTTATGATAATTTGTAAAATTGTTTATTACTTAACAAGGTCGACATTTAAAATGTAAATCGATAATTTCTTTCCGTAGTAAGTGAAGCCGAGTCCGTGCGTGCGTAGTAA
>NC_089786.1:15581008-15591008 GCF_040412425.1 Macrobrachium rosenbergii | reverse complement strand
GGAAATCAACGTAATGGAAAAATGTTTGCCTATGTTAGCACAAGTTCGACAGTATTACATTGCGAGTATTTTGTAAGTCAACCGAAAGAGATGAAATACTGGTTGAATTTGTAATTTACAATAATGGAGTTCTTTGGGGTTGCTGAAGCTAGTAGACATAAATTCATACTTTCACACAGGTATATATTTTGTGCTTATATATAGATATATATATATATATATATATAATGTTTATATGTTTTATATATATATATATGTGTGTGTGTGTGTGTGTGTGAATGTTGTGTTGTCGTGTGTGTTAAGATAAGACTTGAAACAGTTTCCTAGTTAAATGGTTCTTGTAGAATTCAAGCAAATAACTTTTGTCTAAGGAGACTAAATGTTTGATTATAACAAAACTGATGTTGCATTTGCAATCATCAGAAACATTTTTAGTGACCAAAATGACCATTTTAAATTGAAGGGGTTACAAAAAGTTTACAGATACTGCGGTTGTCATCTTACCTATCTCTTCATATTACGATTTTTTATACTCCACCTTTTAAGCATGAACACGAAGTTGAAGACGCAGTTGAACAGCGTCATGAAAAGGTCGGCCACCGAGAGATTCACCAGGAAGTAGTTGGTCGTCGTCCTCATGCGCTGGTTTCCTGAGGGAAAAAGAAAGGAAGAAGGTAATAGTGGAACTGTGAGATGATTATGTAGAGTTTATTAACGCCTAACTTTCTTTTATCATCATTCCCGTATCATCTTTATCGTTGTGGTGATTCATCATCACCTGTCGATATTTCATCGAGGCTCTACATCAAGGTGTAGACCTTGCTTTATCTAGGTCTAGAGAATTCTCAAGATCTTGCTCTACCTAGACCTTGCTCTACCCAGGTCTCAAGAATTCTCTAGACCTTGCTCTACCTAGGTCTAGAGAATTCTCCAGACCTTGCTGTACCTCGTCTAGGCCTTGCTCTACGCAGGTCTAGAGAATTCTCTAGACCTTGCTCTACCTAGATCTTGCTCTACCCAGGCCTAGAGAATTCTCTAGACCAGGGGTTCTCAACCTTTTTAATCTTATGTACCCCTTGAAGTCTTTCAGTACTGATCACGTACCCCTTACCAACAATGCAGCATCAGGAAGGGTAAAAAGAAATGCATGGTTTTTTTATTTAGTTTGTTAAGTTTAAATTGTGTTATGTTTGTGGAGCAGACAAAATTTTCTAGTAATGAGAGTATGTCACTATGAGTTCTTAGTGTTGATAGGAACTAGTACTTCACAGGAAAACGCTGTGACTGACTGCTAGCATGCAATACATATACCAAAACAGAACTATATCAGACAGTTTTCGATCGTTGTGGCAGTGAACTAGTATTGCTTGCAGCTAGTTGCAACTTATATAACTAGTAACAGTGATATAGTATGTCATATGTGTGTGTGTGTGAATAGCATATAAAAATAATAAAATAGAACTAAATCAGACACATTTTTTCAATAATTGTAACTGTGAGAAAGTGGTGCTATACAGCTTATAACTAGTTACTTATGGGGAAATTACTTCGGTCACTAGCACTTTCATTTATTTATGAAAAAGATAAAAAATAGTATTAAGAAGGCATTATGTTCCACTGACTGCAAACTAATGCTGATTGTTATCCCTTCGCAACTAGTTTTAGTAACTCCAGTTACTCATAGGGACGTTAGTTGTGTGACTGCATTAAATACAAGTATAGACTAATTCAGTGAGATGGTTCGGCCTGTTTCTTTGCTACCAACAAGTCAAAAAGACAGTCTGAAAGAGCCACTCTTATATCGTCTTTGACTGCAAGACGAACGTAACTTGCTTTTTTTAATCCCGTATCATCATCAGTGCTGAGAATCCCTGCTCACCGGTATGTAGAGGGAAACATGAGGCGGTTCAAGGTCACAGACTTTGTTAAAGCAGAATAAAAACTTCTCATTCTTGACCAGAATCTGGTCATTGACAAACTATTGAAAGAATCTTTTACAGCTGAGTAATTGACAAAGCACATGCAGGCCACTTTCTACAAACAGGTTTGCAGTCATTCAAAACAGAAGTATTTTGAGAAACCTGTCATGTACCCCAAAATTCCTCTCATGTACCCCAGGTCTATCCAGGTGCCCCAGGTTGAAACCCTTCTCTAGATCTTGTGACCCAGGTCTAGAGAATTCTTTAGGGCTTGCTCTACCTGACCTTGCTCAACCCAGGTCTAGAGAATTCTCTAGACCTTGCTCTACCTAGGTCTAGAGAATTCTCTAGACCTTGCTTTGCCTAGACCATTGCTCTACCCAGGTTTAGAGAATTCTCTAGACCTTGCTCTACCCAAGTCTAGGAAAATCTCTAGACCTTGCTCTACATAATCATTTCACAGTTCCATTATTACCATCGTTATTATCATCATGTATAGTTTGATATTCATCATCATCATCCTTATGATTTCTAAAACTGTTCAGTTTTATAATCATTGCTGACGTCAGGTTTCTTGTTTTAATCGATGAGCAGAAAGGTTTTACGTTAGTGAGACCTAATCGTATTTATGAGGAAGCAGTGATGGGTTTCTCAAGTTATGGCGTTTGATCTTAGCATTAATTACACTGGATAAAGTTATAAGTAAGTGAGGTAATGAATGTCATTTGACAGAGTTAGTGGCCATTCCAATGGCAGTTGCGGAATAACAAAAACTATTATAAATGATTCGTACAGCATAATCGTCCTTGTACGTATGCATGCATACATACATTCATCTGGCGTCAGGATTTTCGACTTTTGAGAGGCAATTTAAACGACACATTCAGACGGAAATAATCTCTGAGCTGCTAAGCTTTATTTATGGAAAATAATGTATTTTATAAACCGTGGTCTTAACCGAGATACAGTTTCTGCATAATTCGATGCAGAGGTTAAGTAGGTTAGCAGTAATCAGTTTATAAGCGGGGTAATTATTTTTCCATTAGAATGAACATGGGAACTAAAATCTCGATGAAACGTCATTTGGAAGAAGCTAATGACATTCCAGTTCGTACTGATTAATTCTGAGTAAATCATTAGCTTGCAGTTTTTAGAAAGGTGGTGTGGGGAGGCTTAGCTGACGTTAAAGAAAGCTATTGAAATTCTGTACATAGCTTTAGTTATTTTACCCATTTTTCTGTTTTCTGTTTCTGGTTAGCTTGGTTACCAGGCGGAAGAGAAATCAGTTTGGAATTTGTCAAGTCACTGAGTTATCCAAACAAGCACCTTCCATTTTTTTGTTTTCTGGAAAAGAAAACTATTGTGCCGGATTTGTTTGTCCGTCCGCACTTTTTTTGTCAGCACCTTTGTCTGTCCGCACTTTATTCTGTCGGAACTTTTTTCTGTCCGAACTTTTTTCTGTTCGTACTTTTTCTGTCCTCACTTTTTTCTGTCCGCCCTCAGATCTTAAAAACTACTGAGGCTAGAGGGCTGCAAATTGGTATGTTGATCATCCATCCTCCAGTCATTAAACATACGAAATTTCAGCTCTCTAACCTCAGCAGTTTTTATTTTATTTAAGGTTAAAGTTAGCCATTATCGTGCTTCTGGCAACGATATAGGATAGGCCACCACCGGGCCATGGTTAAAGTTTCGTGGGCCGCGGCTCATACAGCATTATACCGAGACCACCGAAAGATATATTATTTTCGGTGGCCTTGATTATACGCGAAACTTTGGCGCATTTTTTTACTTGTTTGTCTTCATGCTTGCTGCAGACACAAACACAATCGGATAAACTTCACGTGGTGCACTGTAGGCATTACTTAAAGGTTCTTTCCACAGTCCCTCTGGCACCTAACTACAACCTTTTTCATTCCTTTTACTGTACCTTCGTTCATATTCCCTTTCTTCGATCTGACTTTCCACCTTCTCTAACCACTGTTTCATAGTGCAACTGCGAGATTTTCCTCCTGTTACACCTTCCAAACCGTTTTCCTGTCAATTTCCGTTTCAGCACTGAAAGACCTCATAGGCCGCAGCGCTTGGCCTTTGGCCTAAAATCTATATTCCAATTCCGCTTCAACAACAACAACAATATTTTTCCCTGCGAGTATTGATTCCATTTTGAATAAAAACATCACGTTTTTATTGCAAGAGACTTATTTAACGCAAAGGCATTTTTCATTACGTGCACAGTCGCACAAACATTGCAATTACAGCTATTCATCTTCCAACCTTCGCGTCTGTTTTTTTACCATTCCATTTTTCCTTTGAGACTGGGCCAAATGATAGTGTTGGGTTGCTAATCCAAACGGCTTGTACGTTTAAAAACAAGTTAAAAAGCCCTGAATTCATATAAAGGTTCCTAAGTGAAAACCTCATGCATCCTTGTATAGCCAGTAACATTATTACCCAAAGAAGTACGCAGCGTTTGTCAGATTTAGATAGACTTCCTAAATTATTATCATCAGTTTTATCGCCACAGAACAGATTGCCCTGACAGAACCAGAAAATCTGAGTCGCACAAAAGAGACTTTGTCTACTACTGATGGAAACAGAACATCATATACTGTAAACCAAAAAGTACTTATATTTAATGCACTTGAATAATAAGAACATTTATGAATAAATATAAAGACTAGAAAAATTAATATGACACATATTTAAACGCAAGCTGGAGAAGAGAGGATACCGTAAAGAAATAACAATTAAAAAGTAATGCCGGGTATGGCGAAATTAGCAACCTACCCAGAACAATCCGAATGACGACAACGTTGCCCACACATGCCCCGAGGATCATGATGCCAAACGCTATGACCCAGAGTGCCTGTTGGTAAGCGGGCATCTGAAACGGAAGCTGGGTCGGTTTGGAGGTAGTGCTTCCGCCCATACTGGGTACGCCTGGTGAAGAAAAGAGCTGTTTGTGTAATTGAATAGGGAAATGAATTAGGTTTATATATAAGTATATTCATTACGCTATTGAATGGTGAGAGTAAATGTGTTTTTATTTTATCATCATGCCATTAAGTAACGTAGGAAATACTTTCACACACTCTAGCCAGTGAATCCTGAAGTACTGTATCGAGAGAAAGTGCTATCATACACTGCAGAATCATCACTGAACAAACAGACAAAAGACCACCATATATTCCTTTTATGGCGTCATAGAGTAAAAATATAAAATGTGTTAGCAGATTCCATTCACTGAGTAATTGCATGAAGAAAAACTGTCTGATCCGTCCGATTCATCTATATTTTATTCTGTCCGCACGAGTTTTTTTTTCTGTCCGCCCTTTTAGTTTTCTGTAAAAGAGCTGTTGTGCCGGCTTTGTCTGTCTGAGGCTTTATTCACTTTTTCTGGCCCTCTGATCTTAAAAACTACTAAGGCTAGGTTTGTTGATCATCCACCCTCCAATCAACAGACAAACCAAATTGAAGCCCTCTAGCCTCAGTAGTTTTGATTTTATTTAAGGTTAAAGTTAGCCGTAATCGTGCTTCTGGCAACGATATAGGACATGCCACCACCGGGCCGTGGTTAAAGTTTCGTGGGCCGCGGCTCATACAGCATTATAGCGAGACCACCGAAAGATAGATCTGTTTTGGTGGTGGCCTTGATTATACGCTCGGGGGCATTTTTACTTGTTAAAAAGTTACTGCTTCATTGTTCAGGCCCAGCTTAAAAGTTTGCATGTTAAACCGTTACTGTACAGAAAACTTCTTTGATTACGCCGAAGAAACTATGTGTACATAACAGAAACGCATTGTTACCATTTAAGAATTGTAATTTAAGGAAGTTTCGTTATTGTTATATGGATAAGAAAAGTCATTCCTATTGCATATACAGTCGGTTAAAGCAGTCAAACCTTTGGGCTCAACTTTTGGCCTGAACATAACTTATCACATGTTTATTATGTATACAGTCCAAATAATACTTTTATAGGCCGTTGGTGAGAGGGAGACGCGAATACAAAGGTTTCATAGGTGTTTCAGTTACAAAAGTTGCAGATGTATATCATGGACAGAAAAATAAGGAAATTAGATACAGGAATAGCACACGAGTTTCCAAGAAACATCTTTAATCTGTATTGCACTCTCAATTTTCATAAAGATTTGAAATATTAAAATTAACATTCTGAGAACCTGTCGAATTCGTCACTGCACCTTAGCTATCCATACGAGTCGAAGGAACATATAAACCTGCATTGAAGTAGAAAAATTAGGAAACAAAATAGGTAAAGTATATAACCATCTGGACGATCGTGCAGGCGATTAATGCAGATTTTGGTCGAATTAGTGGGCGAAATATGGGTTGATGCAACCTCTGCAGATTTCATTGCACTCTCGTCTTGTGTATTCTGGAAGAAATTTTGCCCGCATTGAAGTAGAAAAAATTAGGACACATAAAATAAGTAAAGTATATAACCATCTGGACGATCGTACAGGCGATTAATGCAGATTTTGGTCGAAATAGTGGGCGAAATATAGGTTGTTACAACCTTAGCAGGTTTCAGTGGGGGCTCGACCTGTGTGGCTGTAAACTGGAAGAAATTTTGATCAGGAGACTTCACAAAACAGCAACAGACCGGCACCATATCGTGAGGACTGTGGAATTAATTTTAGCGATTAAGTGTGAGTTTTGGTGTCTGCAACCTTTCATGATAAAAAAAATTCAATTATAAGGGTTAACATCTTATTGGTGCTTAGATTATACATAAATTTACTGTACATACATCTATGTACAACTATTCCTGAGCATATATATATATATATATATATATATATATATATATATATATATATATATATATATATATATATATATATATATATATATATATATATATATATATATGTATATATATGTATATATATATATATATATATATATATATATATATATATATATATATATATATATATATATATATATATATATATATATATATATATATAATGTGCAAAACGAGCTGTACTTACTTTTCATTTATTTTCATTCTGCTCAGTGGTTCTTTGTATCTTCGCTTACGTATGAAGTTTTATGCCCTTGGAATCACTCCCATGGAATAGGGACTCATCCAAAAATTCACAGACCCTCTATTCCAAAATTTGTAGGTACGTAGGTTTCTCCTTTATTGACCGTCAAGCTTCCATATTGGTGGGTGTGTTAATTTCAGTTTTATTATTATTCCAGATGACACGAAAGCTCGATAAATAAGTAGGATTGATAAATTTTGTCTGGTAGGTATAGGTAGGTATCCAAGGTTAGCATACATACATTTTACTTATCAGAGTGTATGTAGTGTTTATATATATATATATATATATATATATATATATATATATATATATATATATATATATATATATATATATATATATATATATATATATATATATATGCACTTCCACCTCTTTTTTGGCTTTCAATATTTTACCATAAAATTCAGCATTCTTTTCACACTACCATTGCGCTTGAATGCCTCGCAGTATCACCTGGAAAATCAGTCAGTTTAATAATTTATTAAAACGGCATACCTTACTCTTACCTGTTGGATGGCCTGTTGGACCGCCAGACTGCATCAACGTGTCGAAGACACGTCTGAGTACTGGGGGACTGGCACTGGCATTCGTCACGTACCAGTCGAGTCCAGAGTCACTGGAGTACAATAGAGCAGACCCGTTAAAGGTCTCCTCAAAAGTCTCTGTCGCTACTCTTTCCATCCTGTCTTCTGGTGTTCTATCGGTACTTCCTCCTTCCGTCTAGATGCAGTCGAATTGGAAACTTTGGCTCGTGTTAAATAAGAAAAACCTCCTGCGTAGATTCTGTAGAGTTATCGGCAGCGTCGTGGCTTGACATTTTACTCTGGGCTGGAGAGTTGGTTACGCACGCTCCGTCATGTGGGATTTAAATGTTGCATTTTTATTTTTATTATTGTTTTTATTACTTAATTTCGAGTGTATTTTTCCTGCATCAACTGAATGTCAATAAACCGTCATTTTTTCATGTTGAAGTTTCATCTGTTGCACATTATTTGTATCGTGTTTATTAGTTTCCACGGTTCATTTATATTTATTAATTAAATGCCAATAATTTGACTTTTTCTGGGACATGGGCAGTTACACCAATGATCTCACGCTGAAATTCAACTCCTGCATTTTCCTAATTTGTATGATTCTCATTCCTGTTTTATTAAATTTGATTTGCATTTCACAATGATTAGTCCATGTTTCAGGGAGACTGATAGTTATGCAAGAGGTTCCATGTTGAAATTCTGCTATATTACATTATTTTTATTGCTGTTCTTTGTGCTTTTGACTTTCATTAAACCGTTACAAATA
This sequence comes from Macrobrachium rosenbergii, assembly GCF_040412425.1. Taxonomy (NCBI): domain Eukaryota; kingdom Metazoa; phylum Arthropoda; class Malacostraca; order Decapoda; family Palaemonidae; genus Macrobrachium; species Macrobrachium rosenbergii. Next base: position 15,582,708 of record NC_089786.1, on the reverse strand, counting down.
TGCTCAACTTAATCCTGGAAGGAAATGGTTTATGTAAGCGACATCATGTTGACAATTTCCGTTGCGAAATTTTTTCGTTGGGTTTTTACGAATTTTATTCGTGTGTGAGTGTGTGTGTGTGTGTGTTTTGCAATAATTTACTTTGCCAGTGGAGATATGACATTGAATCACTTTGTTTGTTTGTCTGTCTGGTACCGGTATTACGAGAAACCGATGAACAAACCTTAATGAAGCTTGGAGAAAAACTGAACAAGTGAACCCATTATGATTATCTGTCTTTTGGTGTCAAACCACATCTTTGTTACCCAGTAAAAGTTTGAGCGACTTTTATCACTTGGAGAGAGGCATGGCGTGCATGTTTCCACCAAAATTTTACGAGCGTCCGTTCACCCATTCTCGAGATATATTGCAGTGTGGCACTGATGTTGATTTGCGCTTTAAAAACACAAGATTCGTCTAGTCTGCACGGCAGATTCATTTGCCAAAATTAACTAAATTATAATAGTTAAGAAATGGGCTCACAACTGGAGACCACCGAGCACTACTGTTCATGATGCGGAGCACAACCTGGTTACCGTAGCAGGATCTAATGGCTGTTATTGTCCCTTTTGTAAAGCAACGACTCTCAGACAGAGGACCTTGGAATGCACGCCCAAATGAGATCTAGTTTCTTTTGGATATCTAGCCTCCTTTCAGGTGAAATCACCACCTTTACCGGCAAGCTAAATTAGGACAGGTGAAGTATAAGGCCACGGTTGCCTCTGCCTGGACAAAACATTAAATTTTCTCTTGCCTGCCTAAGACGTCCACAGCACTTGACCTAAACAGCTTTCCACACAGAACAGACGGGCTGAAAAGGAAGAGTGGTGTGGTTCCTTGGTAAGGAATCAGGTAGTGGGTTCAAAGATATTTGTTATAAAAACAGTTGTGTGAGATGTCGGTATTAAAGAGCAAAATTTGTATGTGGCATACATGGAACAAGAGGGGCTTATGGTAGAATTGAAAGAGATGTGACTCAGAGGATGATGAGGATAATTTGTGTAGAGGGTAATTTGTTGAGAGGGAATTAACACTTTTATGATGAAAGCAAAATTTTTTATGTCAAGTTAAACAGGTGTGAGAGAGATTAGCTGAGCCATACAAGCGAGTTTTAGAAAAGGGGATCTGCTACTCTTCTCGCATCATATGGTCTTCCAGATCTTTTGCAGAAATTGTGTTGTCTTCCTTGCTTCACCTACTCCGTGTTTCACGTTTTCTCTCACTCTAGTATCACTTGTTACATTTAGTTCCAGCTACCTGTATGAATCAACCACTTCTACTTGGTCTTACTAACAGTCTCTGCAGCTTCTCTTCACTACCACCAACTAAAACCGTAACAAACACCAGCACCTCCACAATGTTTGTCATTCCTCCTATCCTGCTTCCACAACTTAATCCTCCCAGTGATGAACCTACTGATCTGTAGGATAGGTCGACTGTACGGTGATGAGACGAATAACAAATAACATCGGGCAGTCCTTTATGAAAGCGAGATGGAGATCAGGTGAGGAAGGAAGGTCTAGTGCCGAAATAAGTAGGTCACAATGAGGCTAGAGAACCAAAACTGAATGACAGAGACAGTTAAGGGGGAGAAGAAAGGGAGGTGATAAAGAGAGAGAGAGAGAGAGAGAGAGAGAGAGAGAGAGAGAGAGAGAGAGAGA
>NC_089786.1:15571008-15576008 GCF_040412425.1 Macrobrachium rosenbergii | reverse complement strand
GTAAATATTTTGCTGTGCACCATATTAATCAATGACAGATCGAACGTATACATGAATCGATAAGACCGTTTTGCCAAGGAAATGCATCCTGATTTATATATATATATATATATATATATATATATATATATATATATATATATATATATATATATGTGTGTGTGTGTGTGTGTGTGTGTGTGTGTGTATACACTAACATCGAAATATTCATAACTTCCCATTTAATTCAACCACTGAATACTTCGTCTTCACCACCATTTCTCTGTATTCCTCGATCCCACACCTACCGACGAAATTCATTTTGTAAAACCTTGGCCAATTTCCTTCCCCCACTCCCCCTTTTATATCTGTTGATAGCCTCAAGAATAAGATTCGTTTTCCCCAAATCCTTAGTCAATTTCTCAAACATTCTTACCAATCGATATTCTCTAGACTGGATATCCATTTTGTACAGTTCAAGACTTCGTGACAAAACTTTGAAGTTGGCTGAGCATCGGCAAATTCGAGTACCCACTGTAGGCATTACTTAAGGGTCTTTGCAGCGTCCATTCGGCCCCTAGCTGCAACCTCTTTCATTCCTTTTACTGTACCTCCGCTCATATTCTCCTTCTTCCATCTGACTCTCCACCCTCTCTAACAATTGTTTCACGGTGCAACTGCTATGTTTTCCTCTTGGTACAGCTTTCAAGCCTTCTTCCTGTCAGTTTCTCTTTGAGCACTGAATGACCTCATAGGTCCCAGTGCTTGGCCTGTGACCTAAATCTTGTATTCTGTTCTGTTCAGTTCGAGTTGCTTCACACTCAAATTATCATGGGCCTCATTTACACATACTGCCCCTCGAACCAAACCCGCGAGGTCTGTTGTGAGTGACACTCTTTCATATGAGGGAAGGTCATTGATCTTACCTCAATCCTTTTTTTTTTTTTTTATTCGGTGATTCTCATGATGAGATAGCTCGTGTCATAATCATGGGAGGTTATATGCCAGTGGCAACTGTCGCTCACTGTCGGTCACCCAAGGGCTTTCGTCATGAAGGTTAAGCTATAATTATGTAAATTTTGAAATTCACCCAAAATGCAGACTTGGGGCTTATTATTAATAGACTAAAATCGTTATTGAAAAGTTACACATACGAACACATTACGCTTTTTAGTGTGCTTTGGCCATCAACATTTACGAAAAAAAAATGCTAAGATAATTTTACATTCGCACCGTCATCACCTCCTGCGCTGTGATGCAAAGGACCTACGTGAAATTCAGCCATTCGCGTCTTTCCCGCTCTCAGCTCCGTCCTCTGTTCTCATAATTCTCACCCAAATAGGCCTGGGCCTCTCAACTCTTCTGCAGCCCACAAGAGTCCAGCTGACCCTATCACATGTTATTCTCTAAGGGATGTGTAGGGACATGACCAAGCCATCTCAATCACCTTGTCATCAAGTACGGTAAATTGTGTGGCCATGTGTGTGTAGGTGTGTGTGCGTGTGTATACGAATGCTCCATCCAGCAATACTGTTTATGGAACTAATGGTGCATAGAACTTATGATTTCTAACAAGTCTAGCATCCCGTGGATGTGTGTGTGCACGTGAATGTTTATAAAAATGAGACTAATAGCTTTGAGCAAGAGTTAATGCCGACGTATTTAACTATTCCCTCTCTCAAGTAATTTCTACACTTTCCCCATTTACCTTCCCCCTCTTCTCTCTCTCTCTCTCTCTCTCTCTCTCTCTCTCTCTCTCTCTCTCTCTCTCTCATTAAGAAGATCCCAGCTGCGAGAGTTCGTTGATTAGCCAACTGGGCCTCCTCCCAGTCACACCAACCCCCTCTACGTGCGACCGACTTTAGCCCAGGCCTGCCAATCTTTCCATTAGATGCTTATTTACGCTCGTAAAAATTTCCAGACCGTTATCACTGATACCTCAGAATATAAACTGACGTTACGTTTGTGGCGATCATCAAGATGTTTCACAATTTTTATACCAAAGATTGGGGTAAAGATTGCACAGGCATGTAAAGTATTTAATGTTTCTCCATCTCGCCTTGAGAGTTCTCTCTCCGCCCGCTGACTGTTTATAAAGTTCTAAAAGAATTTTGATTCGAGAAGGTTATGTTTATATATATGTATATATATATTATATATATATATATATATATATATATATATATATATATATATATATATATATATATATATATATATATATATCTTATTCTTCTTCTTTTAATATTTAATATATATATATACACATATATAATAATATATAATTATATATATATATATATATATATATATATATATATATATATATATATATATATATATATATATATATATATATATATATATAATCTCAAATCAAAATAATTTTTCGCTCCTTTTCTTGGAAAGCGGAGAGTGGTACGATGATGGGCCAACACTAGCGAGGTCAAAGGTTCGATTTCCGGCCTCCCGGCCACCAGTCGACCCAGCTGGGGTCTAGAAAGGTTCATGAGGCTGCTCACCTCGTCCTCAGAAAACTGCTGAGAGCCACCCAGTCTCAAGGGAACAGCAACTCAAAAAGGCATCATTGGTGGTATAAGAGCAAAACTACCACTGCTACTGCCATAACCCACAAAACATACACAATAATAATAATAACAATGAGAATGATAATAATAATAGTATGAAGACTTTTAGACGCGTACGATATAAACAATCATGTTATGACAAAGGAATAAAATTCCATATCGTTTCAATGGGGCCTCGTTCAGTATCAACGAATCGTGGCTAATATTTGTTATACTATAACTTACACATTTCCGTTCTGTTGCCCAAACATTTTGGCAAAGTAAAGTAGACGATGGTCAAAAGCACCATTAAAAGGCCGGGTTAGAGTATGAATACCTGACGAGATATTTGTACGGACATATAAACCGGAAGTAAAACAATTATCAGTAAAAAAAGCATCTATAAGTGGGTGGCGTCTTCCGTTATCTGGTCGCCCTACTGTAAATAAAGCCCACGCGTATATATATATATATATATATATATATATATATATATATATATATATATATATATATATATATATATATATAGTTATATATACACACACACACACACACACATATATAAATATATATATATATATATATATATATATATATATATATATATGTATATATATATATGTGTACAGTACAGTATGTCTGTATATGTATGTGTGTGTGTGTTTTAGACTGCACCACGCCTTTGTCCCCTGAAAGGATTGACAGCTGAATATAATTACGCTTCCATTTTTCAATAAGTATATTCAGATAAGGTTGCCAGCCTTGCGGATATTTCAGGGGCTTTGGCGCCAACGTCATCTGGAATTTCTAGGTTGTTACCTATCCCAGTCCTGGCCAGGATTAATCCTGGTACTGGCTGGACCCAACGGTGCCTAATTTTGGTAGTCGGGCGACCAGCGGTACTGAGAGTGTCTTACAAAATTCAAGTGACGCTTGCGCGTTAAAGGCAGCCTTACGCGAGCACGAACATGCGTGACTTCAGCTGTGCCAACAATATAAAAAAAATGACGTCTTGGTCACGGTTTTTTTTAGCAAGTTGCCATGAAATTCTAAAACTTGCCGCAAGATGCTAAAAAAAATTTTAAACTTTTTTACTATCATTTTAAATAACAAAAGTCTATGGAACGGCTAAGCTATTGTACTTTTCCATGCAGAACCGAAGAAAACGAAATGAGAGACAAATGGAGAAAGTTGATCACAGGTCAGGAAAACCAGAAGCAGGGAAGGAAATCCAAAGATTTCTGATAAGGCGGAAAAAAAACCATCCACTGGATCGCGTTATCATAAGAGGATAACGATTTCCACAGCGTCTTCATCCTTAAAAGTTGACCAAACACTTCAAAGATGAGCAGAACTTCGAATTTTGCTGTCAGTTTTAGAGGCCATCAAGTTAAAACAACAGTCATACATACGCGACATTAAAACAATAAAAAATCAGTGAACTCGACTCGCACAGGACGCATCATAACCTGAGAGTATGATTTTCCAAACATGACTAAGTCATCGTCTTAAAAGTCACTCTGACGGACCTCAGTCTTCCCTGTGGCGGGGCGTGCGTAGGTACTCTTCACGGCAAAGGTATCACGCGAGCACTGATCGTTCGAGACTTCGGGTCACGTCGGGAAGCTGTGCCGTGCAGGCACGTGGCCCACATTTGTTCCGGACCGCGCGTGCTCCGTCGGGTTACTTTTTATTCACATTTTATGAATTGATTTTTGTATCAGACGCGTCCCTAATTTCTCCTGTGGATTGGCTTCTATTTTTCCTTCGAAGGATGGGAATCTCACAAATAATTTCATAGAACCTGTAAATCCTCTTATACCTCGCAATTTTATGATTCGCCCCAAAATCAGAGTATAATCCATTCCCCCATGACGGAAACTCAATCACGAGAACAATCACCCTTAATGTTTTTAATTTCCGGTGTCAGAAAAAGTGCTCTCGCCAACAATGGGACTTGACCGGACCTTCCCCCTGCCGCAAACAATGTAGATTAAGATAATGAATTTTTTCTCGGGGGGTGATGGGATGAGATTAAAAGGGAGATTAGGCAATCGACGATTGCTTTGTTCTAGTGGTTCCGAAGATGAGATCTTCTTTTCTTTTTGCGTGGGTGGGATGGTCTCCGTCTCCCATCTTTTCAGTCGTGAAGAAGAAGAATGATTTCATGATTGTTGCCGGCGTGGTTGCTTATGCCAGCACAGGTCCTTTCCTAAAGATGAGCCGTTATTGGAATAATTTGTTAACAGATTAAGACTCGTACCAACTAATCGAGACGAGTGACATCTCCTGTGCCCCAGTCTGATAAGAATCTGCCCATTCTATTATAGGGAGGTCTGTTAACATGGGTATGCATGAAGGCTCCACTGCTGTGTCTATATAAGAAAAGACTGTCTAGCTTACACAGCCCAAGTGTCGTGTCTTTAAAATATACAGTAGGTCTGTAATTTC
>NC_089786.1:15391008-15566008 GCF_040412425.1 Macrobrachium rosenbergii | reverse complement strand
ATGCGATTCCCTTAGAGTTTCGTAGAATTTGTTTACATCCCCATTATTAATGACATGAGTATACCTTAGTTTTACCAGACCACTAAGCTGATTAACAGCTCTCCTAGGGCTGGCCCGAACGATTAGACTTATTTTACGTGGCTAAGAACCAATTGGTTGTGTTACATGTTGGTAGCACGTACTGACTTCCGTGGGTTTTTATTTAGATGTTTGTAACGTTCCCTCATTCATATGAAACAAGTTGACAGGTCTTTTACTCGACTGTAAGAGGGAAACGCCCAGATGTGGAGAAGGGTCAAAACAATGCAAACAAGGAATGGGAATAAATCAGGAGAAACCACATGCTTGTACGAATGCATGCGAAGCATTTGCCAACGCAGACATACATACTTACATACATCAGTGCATACAAACACACACATATATATGTATATATAAATACATGTGGGTATATGTCATAATTATCACTGTCAGAAACAGGAAACCAACACCCTGTCACTCATTTTGTCAGCGAAATGAAGACGCACACAAACACACATACGAGTGTATATATATATATATATATATATATATATATATATATATATATATATATATATATATATATATACTATATATATATGTATATATATATACTCGTATATATATATATATATATATATATATATATATATATGAATATAAGAAGGCCCATAAAACACTATTTAAACATTTGCAACCATATATTTCGGGCACTTGTTTCTGTGCCCCTGTTCACTGGTAGAATATTCTACCAGTGAACAGGGGCACGGAAGCAAGTGCCTGAAATATATGGTTGCAACGTTTAAATAGTGTTTTATCCTATCTTATATTCATATTACACTGTGGTATTACAGGAAAGACATTCATATATATATATATATATATATATATATATATATATATATATATATATATATATATATATATATATATATATATATATACATACACATACATACATGCTCCTATGTGTGTGTGTAATTAAATTGTAGTATAAATTCGCACAAGGAATGCGACATTTGATGCATAGCGGTTTCATTATACAAAAAATAGAATTACTATACGCAAATGCAGTATAATAGAGACTTCATCAATCGTTAAAACTGCCGAAGATAATTTATACCTAAGTCTAAAATAACTGATACATCAATGTCCGGGACCCTCCGCGGCTTTCGGTCTAATACCAGAACGTATTAACAGGGAGCGTTCATTATTTTCAGCATTTAACATCAGGGCGAAAATAATCTTCCAGTCATAATCGTTTAAGTCTGAGCTTATTCACTTCACTCATTAGGATTTCAGTATTTAAAATCTGGCTATTTGAAATATTTGGTCTCTTGTTCTTTCAAAACTTCCCTAATGCAGATTGAATGAATCGTGTGCAACAAAGCTAATTTCCCCAGATCTATGCATAAAAAAATCTCTTTCCCAGAGTCTGATACATAACTTCCAATCTATAAAGTGAGCGGAAAGACCTTTAATTTTATCATTACTGAGATGTTTTGCGCATGTTCGGATTTCTGTAGGCTTTTAGGGTCTTATTCCGCTGACAAAATGAGTGACAGGGTGTTGGTTTCCTGTTTCCTGACAGTGATAATTATGATTCATACACTGGTCAGATGATATGCTGTCTTGGGATCTTCCATAAATTCGATTTTAATACAGAACCGCTATCACGTTCAGTTTTTGTTCCTCTAAACTAGTGCGTGCTGTTCTATTTGTAGTATCAGCATTCATATTTCACGTCGAAATGCTACGCTGTCATCACCCTTGTGTACGTTTATTAAAAACTTTGCTTTCATAATAGAAAAATTTTATATCATTTTCAATTAGTTAAATTTTGCATCACATACCCTGAACACCCTTCATGCAAGCATTAGCTGTCAAAAACCTTCCAATAGTTTCCTGTACGACACGGATTTTGCTTTTAATTCCAGATTTCTTACACTGCATTTTGCTTACAGATACTTGATCCGCTGTGTCGTGTAGATGGCAATTAAGTAGTACTGTAACCATTTAATGTTAATGACAGTTATATATTACTACTAACATCTAGTCAAGGTCCAAAGAAAAGCGGAATTCAATGGTGATGGCAGTTAAATGTATATTGCTACCACCGTCTACCGCTTCTGATATTTGCCTGAAATGGTAAGAGATTAGTTATTGATAATCGTGTCGTATTCTCTTCGTCGGAGTTTCCTGGATGTAGGTTGATGATTAAAGATAATTTTCAGTAGTTTTATTGCGTATCGTACATCGCAGCCAGAGACCAGAGAGAGATGAAAATATACAAAAGTATAAACGATGCGATGATGCAAAACATATGAGCATCGGAGCTTAGCATACAATAAGGAATCATATCCTATTGCACCAGGTAGAACTAACAGAATCTTAGCCTGTGAGGTATAGTTCGAATAGGATACAATACATGGCATTAAAATCTGAACACGTTTACTATACGAGATTTCCCGCGCTGGTTACGCAAGATATCTTGCTCTGCGGAGTTATATAACTACACTGACATACGAGACAAACATGGCAGTTTCTTTACTCTTCACTAGTCACTAAACAAATATACATAACACGAACGCAAGCACCCTCTTCCTTGCCTAAACCTGTACTGCTCTTCCACTAATAATCCGTTAGTCGTATGTCTCAGTATATATCGATACACAACTACACACTCCCCACTTGTACTCGGTTTTGGTATGTCCTCATAATTAATAAAATTCTGTAATCACACTCATCACCTTTCCTCTTTACAAGAACAGTCGTTCCTCACAACTCATCTTTGGGAACCTTTCCGTTACCTAGGCGTAGCTTACACACCATGGGCAGCCACTGATTTATATACCCTTCCACTACCTTAGTGCAGCATGTCACTTGTCATTCTTTACCTTCAACATTCTCACTCCATCAACAAAGTATATACTGCATTCTCTTATCACAGCATCCCTCCATTTCTATCGTCTATTCTGACAAGGGACTTGACCCTGGAGATAGTGGTGAACCAGAATATTGAAAGACGAGAGCCAGCTTGGAAAAATGGAAAACAAAAGCAAGGTTAGAATTCAAAAATTTTTCTGTGGTACGGACCGAGTGGATACTGAACTGAGTTGGTTTCTGCAAATGCATTGAGGATATTGCATGTCATTTTCCCAGATGGATTAAGTTAAATTGCTTGTTAGTTTTTCTAACTAATGAAGGAATTTTCCTTATAAAAAAATCGGGTATTGTGTGTAAAAAATCTTCCACGGCTCATGATTTAGTACGAGAACAATTACATTAAAAAGCTCGGTACCTTAATAACCTGCACAAACTGTTCGTTATCATCTAGTTACTTACTAATCACTTCACAATGTCCAGTACTTTGCTAGTCGTTCTGCCAACCGCAACTCTCTGCTATTTTAGCTACTCGTTCAGAGGCTTAGGCGAACAAACACTTGACCAATCGCTTTTTATTTTGATTACGGATTAACTTAATTAGGATTCTAATAGACAGGAACTGTAGAGCTAGCCGATTACCCACTGGAAAACACACCCACACACTGCGTTGTTAAAAATATCACTTGGATTTGGAAGAAGGAAAAAAATGCCAAGTTTTGTCTATCGAGAAAGAGCCAATTAACAAACTTTTGTCTAATTAGTAGGGGAAATTCAGATACCAGGATTTTTTCTTTGGAGAAGAAGAAGAAGAAGAAGAAAACTGAACAGGAGGGATTTTGAACTATGTGATCTCTGGCCCCTGACATTTCTAAAGTAGTTCGCACATCAACTCGGTGACTATCTTCGGCAGCATGTGAGTTGGGCTTACAACATCATCCAAAAAATCTGCGTGAAACGGAAAGGTAAAACCTCTTGAATCCATTCCATTTATGATAAAAAGGCATTATATATATATATATATATATATATATATATATATATATATATATATATATATATATATATATATATATACATACACACACACATATATTAAGTACCCAATTCACTGTTGAGGTCAACAGACGCACAGAGGGTTTTAAGAGGACGAGCATAGATTGTTCCACGTGGCTCGGGAATCCAGGTGGAGTGGAAAATATAACAAAGTTTTGTTTGACTACCGTCCTACAAGCAATGACTTATGAACAAAATCTTGACCAGAGATTAGATGTGGCCTTTATGTGTTGCAGTCAACACACACACAAACACGTACGCACACACATGTATAAACACTTCTCTATATTTTTTCATCCATTTCTAGTCTTACAATTTTATTGCCGTAGTTTCTGAAAGAAGTACTCTCAGAGTCAAATACTGGCAACGCCATAAATACTTTTAACCGAAGTTAACTAGAAATGATATGACGTGATATGTCAGCAACTATGTTTTATTTCCTGGTTTACTTTCGGAGTCCCCTGTCGGTTCTCATTCTGTCCTTCGCGCGGGTATCGTTCTTTTTGTCAGTTGGTTCCAGGCACTTGAATAACCTGTTTTTCCTTATCTCAACTGTTTTAAATAAATGTCTTTTGCTTCTGCTGAAGGACTGAGGTTGGAGGTTGGGGAACGCCATGTCATACAGTTTTACTGGGTCTTCGCAGGTTTTTATTCCGATTTGGGGACAGCTTGAAGTGTCTACACGTGTATTCAGAAGTGCGGTTTCCAGTACCTTTGTTTCATTTGGGTTCCATTAATCTATATCTTTCCATGACATGTTTCTACATGTAGTTATGTTTTCCGTGGTATGCATGTGTAGGTCTTTTGTATATTTCGTAGTTGTATAGTTCCTCGTTGGACGAGTCGGTAGAGTTCTCGGCTAGCACTCTGCTACCCGAGTTCGAGTCTCCGTCCGGCCAATGAAGAATTAGAGGAATTTATTCCAGGTGACAGAAATTCATTTCTCGGTATAATGTGGTTCGGATTCCACAATAAGCTGTAGGTCCTGTTGCTAGGTAACCAATTGGTTCTTAGCCACGTAAAATAAGTCAATCCTTCGGGCCAGCCCTAGGAGAGCTGTTAATCAGCTCAGTGGTCTGGTTAAACTAAGATATACTTAACTTTTTAACTTTGTATCATTAATCAAGATTTTGCTTTGAAATATTTTACATTCAATTCCTACAATAGTAAATAGACGTTGAAGTCCAGTATGGGTGGGTGTCATCCTACTCCGGATGGACGAATACATTATCAGTTTGCCTTATTAACTGAACCATAAAACGCTGAGTATATTCTTCATCCAATAATTTACTATCCATTTCAGGGACCACGAGTCATCGTTTTTCTCAAATATCTTTCAAACTAATTATTTGATCGAAATGGTACTTTGGGACGGTGTACAAGACACCTCCCGCTAATTTTTGGCAATATAGTGCACTATCAAATGGTTTTAGTCAAGGCGTTTTCTCTTGACTTACACAGTGTTGCCACGCATCGCCAAACTATGCATTCGAACGTCCTTTATCCCCTTCCCGTCCCTCCCTCACCCTTCCCCTCCTCATCCCTTCCTCAACCAACATCCCTCGCCTCCCCATCTCCTCCCCCCTTTCTATGGGGGATAGCGGACGTTCGATTGCGTAGTTTAGGACTGGTGACTCATGCGACTTTGCATTTAAAAGTCGAGAGCAAACGCCTTATCCAACACCATTTGACAATGCACTATATTACCAAAAATTACCATTTCGAGCAAATAATTATTTTGAAAGATATTTGAGAAAAACGATGACTCACGGTCCCTGGAATGGATAGTAGTCAAGAATTGTAAATCGTTGTAGTAGTCTAGTCGTCTGCAATATAATATTGTTGTTAGGAACAATCGCTTGCCGATTGTTCCCTTGGTGGATTGTTGCCTCCTTTGTTTTCTTTGTTTTTCTTGCTGGCGAGTTGACGTCTGATGGATGGCGTCAGACTTCGTCAGTCAGGTTCAAAGCAGCAACGAACCAGGTTCTGGAGGGCAGAACGACCGTTGGTCCAGGGCAGCAGCAGGTATCCGTACCTGCGACTTTGCGAGTCAGGTTCGTAGCAGCAACGAGCCAGGTTCTGGAGGGCAGAACGACCGGTGGTCCAGGGCAGCAGTGAGTCAGCTGGAGTAGCAGCAGTAGGTATCCGTACCTGTGAGTCAGGTACTGGCAGCAGAGCAGAGCAGCAGAGAGTTTCTTGAGGACGAGATGGTTGCCGTGTCGGCTCTGTCATGGTCGTCGTAATTGAAGGAGGACGTCAGTACGTTTCTTGGAGGACGAGATGGTTGCCGTATCGGCTCTGTCGCGGTCGTCGGTACTGGAGGAGGACGTCAGCACTGTGCTTGAGGACGAGATGGTTGCCGTGTCGGCTCTGTCATGGTCGTCGTAATTGAAGGAGGACGTCAGTACGTTTCTTGGAGGACGAGATGGTTGCCGTATCGGCTCTGTCGCGGTCGTCGGTACTGGAGGAGGACGTCAGCACTGTGCTTGAGGACGAGATGGTTGCCGTGTCGGCTCTGTCATGGTCGTCGTAATTGAAGGAGGACGTCAGTACGTTTCTTGGAGGACGAGATGGTTGCCGTATCGGCTCTGTCGCGGTCGTCGGTACTGGAGGAGGACGTCAGCACTGTGCTTGAGGACGAGATGGTTGCCGTGTCGGCTCTGTCATGGTCGTCGTAATTGAAGGAGGACGTCAGTACGTTTCTTGGAGGACGAGATGGTTGCCGTATCGGCTCTGTCGCGGTCGTCGGTACTGGAGGAGGACGTCAGCACTGTGCTTGAGGACGAGATGGTTGCCGTGTCGGCTCTGTCATGGTCGTCGTAATTGAAGGAGGACGTCAGTACGTTTCTTGGAGGACGAGATGGTTGCCGTATCGGCTCTGTCGCGGTCGTCGGTACTGGAGGAGGACGTCAGCACTGTGCTTGAGGACGAGATGGTTGCCGTGTCGGCTCTGTCATGGTCGTCGTAATTGAAGGAGGACGTCAGTACGTTTCTTGGAGGACGAGATGGTTGCCGTATCGGCTCTGTCGCGGTCGTCGGTACTGGAGGAGGACGTCAGCACTGTGCTTGAGGACGAGATGGTTGCCGTGTCGGCTCTGTCATGGTCGTCGTAATTGAAGGAGGACGTCAGTACGTTTCTTGGAGGACGAGATGGTTGCCGTATCGGCTCTGTCGCGGTCGTCGGTACTGGAGGAGGACGTCAGCACTGTGCTTGAGGACGAGATGGTTGCCGTGTCGGCTCTGTCATGGTCGTCGTAATTGAAGGAGGACGTCAGTACGTTTCTTGGAGGACGAGATGGTTGCCGTATCGGCTCTGTCGCGGTCGTCGGTACTGGAGGAGGACGTCAGCACTGTGCTTGAGGACGAGATGGTTGTCGTGTCGGCTCTGTCTTTGTTGTCCTGCAGTGTTCCTGTTTTGGAGTCATTTGTTTTACGTCTTAATTACTCAGTAAAGCAACTATTGGAGTATTTATCATGCTGCTTATGAATTTTTTTTATACTAGTGTATTATGTTGCCTTTGTACTTATATATTTTGCTGCTCAAGTGTTATTGATTTCTTGTATTTGTGGTTTAATTACTGGGATTGTATTTTGCTGCTCAAGTGTTATTGATTTCTTGTATTTGTGGTTTAATTACTGGGATTGTATTTTGCTGCTTAAGATTTTGAGTTGAAGTTTAATTATTTTGATTGTATTTTGCTGCTCAATTTTTATTTATTAATTTATTTGGAGTTTAACATACTTCGTTTGTATGTTGTACGGACTCGATTTTGTTATGTTTAAATTTGTTCTCAAGTGATGTTTATTGACTTTTTTTCATTTTAAGTATTTCGTCATTGAGCCTGACTCATTTGTATATAATGTAAATTACTGTAAATAATAAATTAAGTTTAAGGTTACCCTTTTTGTATTTGTTCTGCTCCTCCCTCCTTTGTTTGTCACCTCGTCAGTCATTTCAGCCCAATTGCTTGTTTATTTTAAAAGAACCTATCGATCTCCAGAGGCGAGATCGTAACAATTGTACAAGTTATTGTACCAGTATTTTCAACGTTTTCATTGCTTAAACATTTCTTAGGTGACAGTTTCCTATTTTCCAGATTCAATGATTGATTCGTCAAATTTAGAAGGTTATTAATTGGTAGTTGAGCTTTCCACACCGTCTTCACTATTTGCCCCTTTGTATCATTTAATGATACAATGTCAATATTGAGCCGTTTTGTTTTTATCTCCACGAAGTCTCAGCCTTCATCTGTTTGCCCAGCTGTTTTCATCCTTCGTTGTATTCCCTGCTATTCGTGATAACTCCAGTATTGTCCATAACCAGTAAAACCGCGTATCACTTATTAAGACTCTACACTGTATTCAGTGTTTTTTCTTTCTTTTGTGCTACAAAGCATTTGAGGGGATGGCACCGCAGCTAGGTTCAGTTTTCAGTCGAATCAGTTTCAAGATTTGTGGCTGGGTCTTTGCTAGGAGTTTTAAAATGGCTACAGCTAAACTGTGGAATAGTTTGCCCACTGCTGTTGTGGAATTTTCTGACCTCCAAATGTTTATTTAAGCGAGGACCAAATTCATTCCCGCTTTCTGTTGACGTCTCCTGAATTCAGGTGCATCGGTCTTAATTTCTACTCCATCATATTCATGTATTTCTCACCTTTTCTGCTACTTATCTCTCTCAACAGGCTGATCCTGATTCCCCTTTGGAGCCTCTTGCGTCTATAGTCTATCCACGAAGGTTTTCAGCTGACGACTTAAAATAACGTTAGCATCAGCAACAACGATGTCAGTGATGGCAATAAATATCATTGGGATGGAGAAGGAAAAGTACGTAAAGTTAGTGGTAAGAGAAACTAAACTTGAAAAATATAACATTGAGTAAGGTCATGGAGACTTAGATCTCTTGATTTTTCAGTCATTCTTCTTCCACAAGTACATTTGGGAGTCCTCCTATCGACCCCCCCAACTTGGTTTATCGGTAGTTTACTTCGTGTTTGTCGGTTATAGCTTAGATTTTCCTTGAATTACTTGCTCTTTTGTTGGTCGCAACTGTTTTTATTATTGACTTTAATTATAGCTTTCATATCCCAGTTTTCCAAATAATTTTAGTTGTTGGGGCAATTTACTGAATAGTTCTGGGTTTGGTGCGCACACCTCTTTTCCGGTGGCCGGTAATAAAGTCATAGGGAAAAAAGTCACAATTTTGGCCAGGAAAAGTGTCACAGGAAAAAAATCACATTAATTTATGGTGGCCGGTAATAAAGTCACAGGGGAAAAATTCACAATATTTCTTGGGGGTCATTATCTTTATGATATTTACAGTCTTTTGTTTATGTTTTATAAGGAAATCCCCAACGAGCTTGTACTAAACACGCCGCAAAGGTGGATACATACCGGGTTAAAACCCTTGGCGGTCACTATCTAGGAAAGATTATCGTGACTTTTTTCCTGTGACTTTTTTTACCTGGTTTCTCTTTTCCAGTGTCTTTGTTGCATCTTGACTCCACGAATGAATGACAACATCTCCCAGGTGTAATTGCACTGAAAGTGGTATATTGCTTTTCATTCTAGGAGGCATCTCAAATAATTCGGTTTCCAATCCTCTCTGACGAGGTACGACAAAGCACCTATTTTGTTTTCAGTAGGTGGACAGTGATGCTCACTGAGGTTGGACATGACCTTATCAATTTTTTCATTACTGCTTTACGTTCTTCATGAAGTAAGCTTTATAAATTTATTTTTGTGAGTAATCAGGTTGACTGTTCATCATTAAGCTATAACAGTACTCTATTTTTATAATTACATGACTGAGGACCCATTTGTAGCGTATCCAAGTTTAAATATTTTCTTTATAAATTCCATATTTCTTTTGCTGTAATGCCCTGTTTTCTGTACATTTAATATTTGATGTCTTATCGAGATCTATGTTAGTGCTCCAAGATTTCCCACTGTTTTCACTACTTCTACTTGCATATTATTTATTTTGAGTGCTTTAATGTATATTTTTTATGTGGCCACAGTAATGTCTATCCTTTTCTCCCCTCGATTAGTTTCAGTCTTTCTCCGTCCACTTTTTAACATCCTCCATTGTGTCATTTATTTTGAACGTAACAGAATTGTGTAAAACCTCAAGTTATTTCATGTTCAGCGATAGTGTGAAGTGTATGCACTAAATAATGTATGCCACAGAACACTGCCTTGTGGGTCTGATTGATTTCCCGGGTGTTATCTGGCGCCATACTTGCCAGGATCATTGACACCGGATCATTAAATAAAAGCTTCAGACGACACCAGATAGATTTCCCTCCGTATGGTGTTAATCTTGACAAGACTTTTGGTTGGTGGGTTGTTTACATTAGGGCAGCACAAGCAATTTCCTGTGTGGAGTCGTTATGATACAGATTTCAAATGTTTGATTTGTGCCTTTTTTAATGTTTTGGATATTATCTACTTTGCTTTTAAATTTGGTTTTATATAAATGTGTACTTTTCTCACTGCCCGGATACAAGTATTTTTCTATGATAATGTTTATCATTAGGGGTGTGAAATTACACAACTTTATGAAAGTTTATGAACGTTTTCCACTGTTTCAGCGCGTGACATTAGAAACGGGTCATCTCCAAAGTATTTAGTGGAACATCATGCTCAAATAGCATCAACATCAACGATATTTATTTAATAGCCAATGATGATATTAAAAAAAAATGGGCAGAGAAGAAAAGTCTTTTGAAATTGAGAAGAGAGAATGGATTGAAAAGAACTGTAATACTGAGTAACGAGAAGGTTAATATGGCTTCATTTAAGTTATTTTTTAAGGACAAAAACTGGAAATTGGCGATGAAAGGACAGGCGTATATAGACGGGTCAGTTCGCTGTGTTCACTTTGTTTGGTTTTATGTACAGCCCTCCACAGGGATAATTCCCTCTCTGGCGGGCCCTTGTACGTTTTCGAAACAAGGTGCTTCTTATATTTTATAATTGTCTTTCAGTGTTTTCTTGTCAGTATCGTAGCTCCTGCAGAATAGAGAGTCTTCAGTTCCTTTTAAATTTGCATTTTCTTGTATGCTCTTCACTTCCAGATCATTTATCAGGTTTCTAATAGTGTTAGTTTTATTTCCTACGGACTGTATATTTATTAAATTACATGGAGGGTTATTAGTGAAAGCCATGGTCCGTATTATTTTTCACCCTTGATAGGCTACATATTCTTTATATACTGTGCACTTATTGCCATCATATGTTTTATGTTTAGTATCACTATGGCCTTTCTTTGCACTGTTTTTTTGTCTTTAATGATTCCGCATACGTTTTATCCATGTTTGTCATGGTCTTTACATCTTTATCAACATTGTCAATTTTGTTTTGGATTTCATCTATGTTGATCATTACGTTACTAGTTTTCTGAACCGAATCCTGAATCAACTTTGTTAATGTCTCTGTGTTTTCTTTTGTTTCTTCAAGTTCATCTTCGATGAGATTTTTGTGTGTTCTTTGTTCAGGCCTCTTGCATTTTTGTTACAGATGTACAATATATTCTCACTACCAAGTATAGGTGTGTATCTGGGCTCTATACCGGAGCATCTGTAATGAAACCAAGTGTCTTTCAAAGTATCACAGCAAGTTCCTTCATCAACAACTTCTCCAGAGCAAAGTCCTTTTCAGGTTGCTGACTCTCCTCGATTGGGGTTGACTCAGCTTTCTCCCAGTACTGTCTTTAGAGTTGCATCGTTACGTGCTGCACTGATAATTATGAGACAATGTTCGTATGATAGATTGATATTCCCTTTACTTGATTTAATTTCTATCGTACTTGTTTTCTCTTTTTCCTTCTTCTTCTTCTTCGTTTTCACTTTGAACATCGCGCAAGTCAGGCACTTTTACGCAGAGCACACGTTCGACCCGCACGAAAGCCGCTTACCTGTTGAAACAAGGTCTAGTACTAAATCGAGAGGTTGAGTGAAACACGTCCTTGGGAAAGTGTAAGGTATATGCGACCTAAGCTTCCAGTATTTAGAGTTAAACGTACGTGAACGTTGCATTATGTCTGAGAAAGTAAGTTACTAGGATAAATGAAAATGTCCTATGAAGGAAACAACCATTCTGTATAGCAGAGAAGACGTTGACGAGAAAGAAGAATGAGAACGAACAAGGGCTAGTACTAAATTGGAGATGCTGTAACAGAGGGAAAAATGTCAACTAAACTAGAGTAAACGTGAACGGCATTATGTCTGAGAAAGTAAGTTACTAGGATAAATGAAAATGTCCTATGAAGGAAACAACCATTCTGTATAGCAGAGAAGACTTGACGAGAAGAAGAATGAGAACGAAAAGGAGAGCTGTAACAGAGCCAAAATGTCAACTCTAGTTACACCGTACTACTACTACTACTACCAGACCTGACGTCTTGATCGAGAATCGTGAACACATCCAACATACATTGGACCCCAAGCCATCGTTTGCACCACGTTATTCGTGTGGGAGTCGTCGGCTGAAGATTAAATCGACGTGAATTGATATCATGTAATTAAGGAAAATGATTTTATTGGTGTAGAAGAGATATTTTAGTTTTATCCGGGAACATGAGCGTGTTATGAATGCCACACTGGGACTAACCTAGCTCACGTGAGCATCCTCCTTTATGGGACTTCGAAGAGGCCACTTTGATTACATTCATTATTTTACTGAAGGTAAGTGTATAACTTCGTCCTCTTCCAGCTTATCAGAAGCTCCCATGACTGGGAGAATTAATTAAAGCTTTTATTTTACACTTTACGATACTTATTTAGGACAGGCTGTATCCGTTGTACCAGTTGTTTACGTTCGGACAAAGGGTAATGACAGGCTATTACAGATTAAGGCAGATCTTTAAAATAGGACACATGTTCGAATATAAAAGCAAGTTTAGCCACATATTGGGATGTTTTTTGAAGTACCGATGCCTTGAATTATTTTGGACAAAAGTTGTAGAAATGGCAGTGACCTAGGCCACATTCAAAGGTAGCCTAGAAGTACGATTTTCGTGTTTATGGTGTATAATGTGATTTTAGATTTATAATCTTTATCTAACAGTAATGGGGACCACAATTAGTTAGGTAATATGAAAACTAGCAAAATCCATGAATGCCATTCAGACCTAACCCTACCCTAGGCTACCCAGCTTGACACATGGGATAACCCCCCCCCCTCCAACCTGATCTAGGGTGATGTAATCATTGAATGAATTACAAGATATATTCCAATTTAACCTAGTAGATTGATTGATGTGCTGGAGGCTTTGCTTTTGCATTTGCACCTCCAAAACATGTTTGTTTTAGGGTGCCATGTGGGTTAGGCTACTCCTCCTTGCTAAGTTTTTTCAGATTTTTTTCCCCTTTAATGTCACATCTCATCTAGCTGTTGTTTCTTTTGTTTTGTGTTACTTTTGTTGTTTATGAATAAGGCCATCATTTCATATAAGTTATCTATTCACATTTACCATTACTGCAGGTATATCTGTTATATAATTGCAAAGAATTAGTAAGTTTTCATCTCGTCCACACCACTTCATGTAGCAGTTTCTGCATTAATGCACTTCTTGTCCTGTAAGGGAAAACAGTTTGCCTGTGTCTTATATAGGATAATAGTTTGGCCTCTTGTCATAGACTGTTCTTGGGAAACTTTTCAGCTTTTGTACATTTCAAAGAAGTACCTGCTTTGTACTCCTTGGCCTAATTTTTCAGAGTGATTTTTCCTTTTAAGCTTTTGTGTACAGTTCTAAGTGTATTTGATGGCTTCTAGGGTTTGTTTACATATGCTTTTCTCTATTCTTTGGGGATTTTCTATTTTTGTTTCTGTAAAATTTCATATTTTCTCATCAACTTCTCACATGATTTTGGTATGACTAAGCACTTGATGTTGTGCAAGTCTTTCAGCTTTTGTTCTTGTTTTGTCACTTTTAATTTCCTCCCATTTTGAGTGGCTATTCCTTCATATTGAAAATTTTTTTTCTTTTGTTTTTGTACAAGTCCATTTCATAGTTTCTGTTGGTATACATTATTATTTCTTAGTACCTTTTTGTCTCATCTGTAGAATATGCTTGCAGAAGACACTCATTTGCAAATAAACAAGCTTTTTATGTTGACGTGATTTTTAAAATCGTGATTCTGATTTTGTAGTTCATTCATTATTATGTTATTAGTTTGAAGAGGACATTTGATCATGTGCATCCATGCCTTGAGACATTTGTAATTTCAATTTCTCCTTCTGTCTCTGCATATTTTATTTTTGTATGTTATTAGTTTGAAGAGGACATTTGATCTTGTGCATCCATGCCTTGAGGCATTTGTAATTTCAATTTATCCTTCTATCACTGCATATTTTATTTCTTTTTATCAATTATGTAAGTTAACTATTAAGGTTAATAGCTTGGCTGTCTGGTACTTTATTAAGGCCTCTTTCGGTTTTTTGTTTTTGATAGTCCAAGGCTTTGCTAAGGTCAATGAGTTATTTTTGATTTTCATAACGTATAATAAGAACATAACCAGTGAATAAGTTATGTTCTAGTTGGACTTCCCTTGATTAAAAGTTTATGGCTTTAGTTTGATTGTTTGTGGTATACTCTATTTGTATGCAGTTTCTCCAAGGCTTTATCCTCTGCTTTTTATGTTGAATTTGCTGTAGGTATGCTGTTGTGGGCTTGCAACAGATATCAATCTCATTCATGGCTCTCTTAATGTCAGGTTTCAGTGTACTGTAACTGTCCACAGGTTTTTTTTTTTTTTTTTTTTTTTTTTTTTTTTTTCTCCATGCACTGTTTTACTTGGTTAGCATTTATCTTTGAGTATGTCTTTTGTTTTATTATTTTGTTGTTGTGAATACCATGCCCATGTATTTTTGGAATGCTGATAAGCAGTTAAACATGATATCCCCTTCTTGGATTCACATCACTTCTTGTGATGACTTCTTTTAAATCATCCTCATAAGTTTTTCTTTATTCTGTATTTTTTCTTATTTTCTGTAAATCATGTTCCAGTGCTCCAACATTTATTGCCCTTTTTACTCCTTGGCTATTTATTTTTGTTTTGCATTGTACAGTACCAAGTTTTTCTTTGCTTTTGTTTTCTGTTTATCAGTGTATTGATGTCCCAATGTGTATTTTTGGCTTTTGCTCATTTATTTGTTTATTGTTGTTCTCATATTTGTATATTTCCTTAGGGCATTCAGCAGACCTTGGTCGCACTGAATGTTAACAACAAATAACAGCTTGTCTTTCCTTATCATGAAATTTATTGTGAAAGTTGGCCTTCTAAAACCTTTGGAAAATCTCCCCCAGATTATCTTAGATCATGTGA
The DNA here is from genome assembly GCF_040412425.1 of Macrobrachium rosenbergii. NCBI lineage: Eukaryota > Metazoa > Arthropoda > Malacostraca > Decapoda > Palaemonidae > Macrobrachium > Macrobrachium rosenbergii. The sequence continues at coordinate 15,550,721 of NC_089786.1, read as the reverse complement.
GGATACCTTCATATTGAAGAGATTAAAACATAACTATTTAGTTACTATTACACCAGTGAAAACAGAATATGTGATACTTAAAGAATAAACTGTATTGTTGCTTTTAGAGAGTGGTTCAAATAATTTTCAATCTGTTCCAGCATCTTTGGTCTTTGGTTTTATGCATAGCATCGTTAGGTCTGAATAAAACCATAGCATTATTAGGTCTGAGTGTTATTGGCTGCAATTATTAGAGCAGTCTGGGAGGGCTGACAAGTTTTATTCCTCTCCTCTGGTTGAGGATCTTTCTTGTTGTGAAATGGAGTATTTGGGATTAGATGATCTTTCACCTGTAGAACCCAGACAAGCAGATTAGAAGGCTTACCTTTGGTGCTCATAATGGTTCTTTTTTGCATTATGTTCCTTCAAAGTACAGTACTGGTTTATGTGCTCAATACGAATCAGTTGCCTGGTCATTCAAAAAAATTCAGATCCAAATAGACATAACGTAAAAATCTTTATACCACGTTCATTGTGGACAATGAACATTTGACAAAACTTGTATGCAGATAACACAAAATTCTTTAGACTTTGTTCATTGTGGACAGTGAACATCTGGAAAGACATACTGTATATGGTTTGGAAAGGGTGTACCTCCAGCATCTTTAACCATAGGTGCTGCCACAATGGATAAGGTCTATGGTTGTGCAGTCTATACAGATTGAGTATCTTTTAGCAGTATATTTACACACCACTCATGTCTAGTGTTGTAGTGAACTGATCAGTTTCTTTAGGCATTGGGACGGCTTATATTGTTATTGGGAGTAGGCTATGTGGTTGAAGTTATCATTATGGACAATTCTCTCATGAAAACTTTCTTACTCTGCTCTTGCCTGGTAGGGACTGTATGAGGTATGGCAATCCTTTCCAGGTTTGGCATAGGTGCTGCAAGTGCCAGTGGGTGATGCAGACCAATTGCTGTTTGTCACTGACTTGGCCTGTGGCCAGTGCTACCTGTGCCTAGTACTGAATGAATATCACTGGTGTCTGCCAGGTGTCCAGTCCAGCAGTGCTGTTTCAGTGTCAAATAGGGTCCATTCTCAGTGCAACTTTGGCACCGTACACCAAATACTAACTGTTTATATAAAGGAGAGAGACCACGCTCAGGACTATAAGAACCCTTTCAAACTTAGTGGCCTCCCAGCCTGGCCTTCCCAGTTGGTACAGATTTGTTTGCTGTTTGGTTAGCCTTGCATTTGGTATGCTCTGCTTGGGCACACAATTTCTAGTTTCTGGATTCTTGGTCCTGTCTTGCTTCTGTAGCAGCCTGTCACATTCTGGGTTTGGGTTTGTTTTCCAAGCAGAACCCCTTGTGTTTTGTGCTGGAAAGACTTCCCATGAGCAGTTTTTTTTTTTCCTTCTTACATTTCCATGGAAACCCTGACCAGGTCTCCCAGATCATGGTACATTGGTATTACCTGAGCTTTAATTCACTCAACAAAAATAGAGGAACCTTCTTGATCACTTCTCAGTTCTTGGAGGGTTGTAATGGTTCTTGATTTATCAGAGAAAGGAGGGTAGGGAAACACAAGAGGAGTAGTTCTTCCCCAAATTTTTTGTGTAAAAGACACTGACCTTAAGAGATATTGAGTTGTAAAGAATTACAGTTCATGCCAGGTATTACAAAATAATTCTGAATACTCTTTAAGTCATAGGTTTGCCAACAAAACCAAATAAATTTTATAAGAGATATGGTAACATGAATTTGAGTGAACCATGGCTCAACCTAAATTAGTATGCATTTTGATTCATGACATGACACATTACTTTATTCTTTCCAGAAGAAATAGATTTATTTTATGAATCCTACAATAGAATTAGTATGTCCTAATTTAGGCAAGGCATACCAGTGTCCTAGGATAGTTTATTCAGGTCTATTGATGGGTTTTTGTAATCTGCAAGCCCAGGCTTAGACCTCTTTTATCATTTTTGACTTTCATTTCTTCAGAAAATTGAACATACCCCATTTAAGGCTTTGTTTCTTAAAGTGAAGAATCAGAATAATTTGATGAGAAAAAATGTATTACCATGGTCTAGTATATAATTAAAGCTTGAATTTGAATGAACTGTGTTTCTGTTCATGACTAATACTTATACAAGGTACTTTGCTTAAATCCACCCACTTGTTACAACTGTATTGCATATCCTAGGCATCTTTTAGTTTGAGTGATGTTTAGTGACTGCAGTTTCTACTGTGCCCTGCTTGAGGATGAAGCCAAATTTTAAGCCAAGTTCATTTCTATTGCTTGATGCAAAATGAATGTTGATGAAAAATTGTTTGGGATGCATAAAAATCTTTATACCTAAATTTGGTTGGAGTGTCATAAACAGAGGCACTTTTATGCTTTGGTACAGTCCCAACATTAATCATATTATGTGCCCTGTCTGATCTGTTTCATTTGTCTTTCCAAATAAAGAACAGTAATTTTTTCATGGAAACTTGTTCAGTTAATCTCTTCTGTCTCCAATACTTTCTATTACTGTATACCTTTGATATTAAATACCTCAGTTATTTTACAGTTTCTTTAGTCATATCTTTATACACAATAGTACTTTGTATGAAAGAATTTGTTCTAACGCTTATCAAGAAATTAGTGTGTAAATTGCCATCAAGTACATTGTGTTGGTATACTGCATAGTACTGTACTTGTACAGGTCATGTCTACTTTATGTAAATATATGACCACCCTAGGTGTGTCTAGCTGTCTTAAATATTATGGTTTTACTGTACAACGTGGCCTGTATATGCTTTTGGACATGTTTAGTTGAGCTATGTAAGACCAGTTTTAGGCATTAGTGTCCCCTCTGTATGTTGCATTCCTATTTTGCGTCAAGTGGTAAGATGGAAACTATGATAATTCAGGAACAAGGTGAGGTCAAACCTTGCATCAGGTGGTAAGATGGAAACTGTGATGTTTCCAAAAACATAATGAAATTAAGTTAATGTAATTCAATTATTTTTTATTTTCACTATGCTGTATAATAGAAAACATTGTAATTTATGTCCATTGTTCAGACAGGCAAGTTTTAAAAGTAACATAATGCCAAAGTCTCTACATGGGGCAGTCATTTAAAAGCAACTGATGTATTTTGTCTACATTTCATTTTATGCTTTGAGTAAAAATGTTTCTAAGAATAGAATGGAATGGAAGGTGAAAATTGGTTTGAAATTAATTATTTGTCTTGTCAGTACTTTGTTAGGGAAAGTGAACGGTTTTTAGCCAGTACCGTAGTACAGCATATTTGTATTGTTTAAGAATGAATGTTTTTCTTATGTATTTTATCTGTACATTAACAAAAATCTGTGCCTATTTTAAATTTCTGTTTGTGTGGAAGTATCCTTGTAAGAAGGAAAGAAAGGGTATGTGTATTCTTTTAATAGTATACATGAGAGATATAGTGGAACCATCATGTGCATTTGTCTGATATTGAATGATTGATTGTCTATTATTTTGCTTTTCAGATTTGCTAAAAAATGCTCTACTTCTGTCCTACATGTGCAAATCTTTTGATCGTTGAGGAGGGCTCTCAGGTATGGGACTACAGTACTTCTTATCCAAGTGGTGAAAGATCCATGTTCTTGTTCTGGTAACTATAGTCTTAGAATGTTAAGTGGATTTCTTTGTTCGGGCACTTTTTATGTTTTATGACGAAGATGAAAATATTTAGTGCCTACTGTAGCTTTACACGGATGCCACGGAAGGATTAAGTTTGCATGTTGCCTGGTTATCAAGATGCAAAGACATGTGGTACATATGGTAATCCATATTTTCTACCTGATTTCTGCTTAATTTGTAGCTTGTGATTTATTTTAGTCTTTTTCTTTTATGACATGATGTACATACACAAATATCAACCCATGTTTGAAATATCAATGCACTGAGTCTGCACAAGCCACAAAAAATCAGTTTCTGTGTTGCTGGTATAATCCCTTTCACTGTGTTGTAATAGGTCATGAAATATCTTAAATGGATGTGAATGGGGGGTCAGTTGTCTCTATCTTATGGTTATAATTTTCCCACATCTGTATGACTCTAAATCCCAAGTAAGTTTCCCTCTTGGGCCAGTTTTTGGTTGTGAGTGTTTTCCGACTCTTGATTTACTCATGAGTGATAGGTTAAGTATACTTTGTGTATAACTGATCACATCCTTTGTGAAGCTGTAGCACAGAAGCTATTGTCTCTACACTTCTGTACCCCGTAGGGGGGTAGTACCGTTGGTGTACCTCGTGTGGTACTCTGTAGGCTTTACTTAAGGGTCTTTGCAGCATCCCTTCGGCCCCTAGCTGCAACCCCATACATTCCTTTTACTGTACCTCCCTTCATATTCTCTTCCTTCCATCTAACTTTCCACCCTTTCTAACAATTGTTTCAAAGTGCAACTGCGAGCTTTTCCTCCTGTTACATCTTGCAAACCTTCTTACTGTCAATTTCCATTTCAGCACTGAATGACCTCAGGTCCCAGTGCTTGGGCTTTGGCCAAAATTCCATATTCTATTCTATTTTACACTTCTGTACAAGAAAATGGGAAATTCTAAGGTGGGGTCATATTTCCTTTGGAGGATGACCCTTGTAGACACTTGTCTTCAAGGCACTGAGGTTGACTGAGTTACAGTGTCTACACTAGGATATGCTTTCAGAGTGACACTGATAGATAAAACAAGAGATCACTGGGATGGAGTTTGATGTACTGAACTACAGTAAATACAAAACTGCTGAAGAGTCCTAGAGATATCAAGGATGAAGAAAAGGGATTTTCCAAACTCCCATAGAGAGGATGGAGAGGTGTACCATGTGAGATATGAAAGACAGGCCCAGTAGATTTTGCCTTGTTGAAGTAAATTTCGGTTCCAGAAGACAAGTAATTTTGAAAACATTTTATTAAATTTTAAAAACATTTTATTAAATAAAAAACTAGATAGTTATTTGAATTTATTTTTGCACTTTGCTTTTACCTTTTTTGTGGGATGGTTAGAAATTTTTTCATTATTGTGGGAGGAGGAAAACTTCAAATATTAAAGATTTTTTGTGTTGGAGATTAAAGCAAGATACCATAGCTCTGAGATAATGGATAAAGCGCCCGAGCCTACACTGGTATATAAAGAAACTCGGATATATCGTTGTATATATATCGTGAATGCGTGTTTTTCTATAAAGTATTTTGTTCATAAGAGACTTACCTGTCAGATATATATATAGCTGTATTCTTTGATAGATCCGACAGAATTTCAAAACTTCGACACACGCGGTGGGAGATCAGGTGGTTAGTACCCATTCCTGCGCTGGGATGGGTATCTGGAATCATTCCATTTTCTGTTCAGATTTTTCTCTGTCGCATTACTGTCAACACTTATTTTCCAGTACCTCCATCTTAGATTTCGGATAAAACTTGGTTGTCACTTAAGTATTTGTTTGACTTTTGGTTTTTTGACTTGGACTTGTGGCTAGGCATACGCTATTGTGGACTGTTTTGGATTTTGCTTTGTTTTTTGCTTGGATTAAGATGTCTGAATCTAGTTCTGCTAGTTATAGGTTGCCGTGTACCAGGGCCTAGCCAGGTGAGGCTACCGAAAATTTGAGTAGATCCTCACTGTATGCTCGGGAGTGCAGAGGCATGTTTGTTTGTTGAATGGCCGATGCAAGGAGTGTAGATCTTTGTCTGATGCTAGTTGGAGGACTTACTTGATTCTTATGTAGAGAAAGTTAGGCGAGATAGGGTCAAGGAGTCTTCACTCCAGAGAGTGGTAGAGTCAGGGTAGTGTTTTTCACCTGCTAACCCTCCTGCTCGACGTAGCTCTTCCCTAACCCTGTGATTATTTGCCCCCAAGAAAGCCCGGGGGTTGTGTCTGGAAGGTGATGCCCTGGCCCGGTTATTATATCTTCCATTCATAACTTGGAAGCTAAAATGCTGCGCTCTTCAAAGTGCTGTGAAGTGCAGTGATGATGTCCTGTCCCCTAGTGTTGTGGAGGCGTCAGATCGGCCATTATAATGCCTCTAGGTCTAGACCTCTGTGGACTCCAGGACTCAGGGGAGTGGGCAAGTCGAACCGCCAAGAGGGTTCTGCGGACCCCCACCCGATCTGAAGTCCTTGGCATACTGATGGCGCTTAGGCTGCCAAAGGATGGGTAACAGGAGCACGAATCCTTGAGATTGCTTCTCATCCCCGATTCCTCCTCGGCGTCGGGTGGAAATCTCGGGACTCTAAGCCCTTTGAAGAGAAGCTTCAAAGAGGGGCGCTTCACGTCCCTTTTTTCTTGTAGCAGCTCTTCGCTCCTCGGAGGATTTTGGCGCCCTCCCGCGCAGAGGACTGGGGCGTCATCGGACGATGGCGCTTTTGAGCGCTCGCTCGCTCAGAAAAAGCTGTTGCTTCCCTGTGAGAAGGAAGAAGGCGTCCCCTCGCCCCTCGTCTTCTCACAGGATCAGCCCCTCTCCTGAGGAGGAGACTTCTCCTACTCGTAAGCTGCTGCTAGGCATGCAGAGGCAATTGGCTTCGTTAATGGCCCAGAAGGAGACTGATACGTGTCGTCGTCGGAAGGATTCCCGGCTGCCGATCAAGAGGTCCAAACCATCCCCTTCTCCTTCTCCACGTTCGTCGTCATCTCATGCTTCGCCGCCCTCTAGAAGTCCTTTTGCTCAGCGCTTTACTGGTCTCGGCGGGGATGCCAGTTTCCTCTGTTCCAGTGCGGTTGTGCCTCGGTCGGCTCCTCTTGTTTCTCGCGGGGCCCTTCTCATGCTGCTAAGCATGGCCAGCCTCATGCTGCTCGGCAGGGCCTCCTTGCTGCTCGACATGAGCGCCTCCTTGCTGCCAACAAATCATTGACGCCTCCTGGCTGCTCGCAGGCCTTTCCCTTGCTGCTTTCGGCAAGGCCTCCTTGCTGCCTAGGCAAAGACGCCTCCTAAGCTGCTCGCTCTTATCAGGGCGCTGCGTCGGATCGATCGTCAAGGCGCTCGTCGGGAATCTCGTCAGGACGTTCGTCTAGACTCTTCTGCCCGAGACTTTCGTGACCCCTCTCGGACTTCTTCCAAGCAGAAGTCCCTTTTGCGTGTTGGTCTGCAAGGGCTTCGTCCTCCCGGGTCTTCTCCTGCCCCTTCGGTTGTTCCTGTTGAAGAAGGAGAGCTGTCTAGCGCTTCGGATCCTGCAGTTGAGGATCAGTCCTCTACTTCTTCAACTTCTTCCGACCTACAAGTCTTAGCTAGGCTGCTGAAGGACTTGTTTGGGGACAAGTTTCCCAGCCTCACGCCCATGGCCCTCCCCTACTTCGCCTCGTCTAAATCACAAAGTCTTCTGGTTTTGTGAAAATGTAAGCTCACGTCTCTCTCTGAAGAGGGCCTTTAGAAGGTTCAGGAGTGGATGGACTCCAGGAAGGCCCAGTGCAAGACTTCTTTCGCCCACTGCCTCGTCAAGATTAGTGGAAAAGCAGGAATTTGATGCGAGACAGGAGAGAGGAGGTTGGTTGGAGAGTTCCTTCCTCTTCCCCAGGGGACTTTGCAACCTTGTGGGCGCCCCAGAAGAGTCTCTCTCCTTTCATCAGCCAAGGTGTCCTGGACTTTATCTGAGAGCGATCACCATCTGAAAGGCCTCTTTGGAGGTCTTTGTGATTTTCAAACTTTCTGGACTGGTGCCTGGGAGTCCTGGGCGTGCAGGCTCGTGGCCCCTGACTCAGATAGTCAGTTTGTTCAGCGTCCTATCCTGTATGGACAAGGCGGTTAGGGATGGCTCAGAAGAACTGGCTGCCCACTTCTGTGTGAGGGCTTTTAAAGAGAGAGCCATTTACTGCAACTTCACTGCGAAGTCGGTCTCTCCTTCTCAGAGAGCCAGAGTTGTTGTTAAGCTCTGCTTTCCTGGCCATCTTTTCCCCAGTCCTTGATCAGGATCGGCTGCCACTTTGCAAGAGAGAGGCTACTCAGGACCTCTGGCCCAGTCTTCCTAGGCGTCCAGCAGTCCAATAACTTCTTCCTTGGGCAGGCTTCCAAGATTGAAGCCCTTTCGTGGAGGACCCTCTTCTAGATCGTCCTTTAGAGAAGGGTCCTCAGAGGTAAACCCCTTCTAAGTCAGGGGCAGGAAGTGACTCCTTGGACTAGACACCAGTAGGAGCCAGGCTTCTTTCTTTTGCCCAGAGCTGAGAGAGAAGGGGCGGACAACTGGTCCCTCAGTCATCGAAAAGGATAAGATCCCATTCCTCGTCTTGCCTCCAGGGTGTACACGAAACCCATGAATCAACCTTCATCCTATCAGCATGGGAGAAGCAGCAGATTCTCTTGACCTAACAGAGCAAATGCTCGAGAAGGCTGTGAATAGATCTCAGATTTACAATCTGAGCTTTTACAACAGGCTGTTTCTGAGTACCGAAGCAGTCAGGGATGGAGACCAGTTCTGGGCGTCAGCAAGTTGAACCATTTGTTCTGAAAGAAAAGTTAAGTAATAGAGCGTCCCAGTCGGTCGCCCAGAGCCCTAAGACCAGAAGCGACTGGATGGTTTCTCGATCTCCAGGGCGCCTGCACCACGTCTCTACATCCTCGAGAAATGAAGGATTATCTCAGGGACAGAGTATTTCAGTTCAGGGCTCTCTTCCGGGCTCAGCACAGCTCTGTGATGCATTCACGATTTTAATGAGGAATGTTGCGAGATGAAAAGCCGCCTTGGAGGAATAAGAGTCTCTCTTTATTTGGGCCCGATTGGCTCATTGAGCCATTCAAATGGCCGAAGTGTCTGGAGGATCTTCACATGACTTTGAACTTGAAGTCCTAGAGGCTTCTGGTGAATTCTAAAAGTCCCATCTGACTGACTCAGTCCATCGTTTATCTAGGGATTAGATGATTCTCATTGGCTTTTAAAGTTTTCCGTCAAGACAACTGCAGTCTTTGAAACAAAGTTTCAGCCTTCCTGCGGAAAGAAACATGCTCGGTGAGGGAATGGATGAGTCTGCTGGGGACCATTTCATCGCTGGAGAAGTTTGTTTCTCTGGGGAGACTGCATCTCAGACCGCTTCAATTCTTCCTTGCAGAGAACTGGCAGGACAAGGAGAATCTGGAAGTTTCTCTGAGGATCTCGCCAAAGGTGAAGGATCACCTAAGGTGGTGGCTCGATCCATCAAAGTTGGCAGAAGGCCTTTCTCTCAAACTTCAGGGCGACCCTGATGTTGTTCTCAGCCGTCCCATCTCGAGGGTGAGAGCAGCACTGGAGGGCTGGTGAGCACCTGGAGAGGGAACAGGTGTCACAGCACGTAAACCTCAAGGGTAGAGGCGTTCAGATTTGGCCCTTCTTTTCTTGAGGGGCGAGTCACGAACCGAGTTGTCCAGATCAGCTCGGACAACACCACTGGCCCTGTCATTCCTCAAGAAACGAGAGACTGCCTCTGGTCCCTGTTCGCCTTAGCAAAGGACATCCTTCTGTACAGGCTCAGGCCGGAATATTACGATCCTCATGAGTTTGTTGCAGGCGTAGAGAACGTCCGTGCGGATCTTCTAAGTCAGACAACGACAACTGCTGCCGACCGAGTGGACCCTGCACCAAGAGGTGTGTCAAGGACTGTGGAAGCTTTGGGGACGTCCATTGGTAGATCTCTTTGCAACTTCCAAGACGAAGAGACTTCCTCTTTACTGCTCCCCTGTACTCGACCCGGGCGCTCTCCAGTAGGCGCTCTTCTCTGGGATTAGACGGGGATGGGCGTGTATGCCTTTCCCATTACAAAATCTCGGAGAAGTCAGCAGGAAGTTTGCGTCGTCGGAAGGGGCGAGGATGGCGTTAATGCGCCCGTTTGGCCTTGAGAATGGTTCACAGGGTCATGTCAACTACTAGTGGACTTTCGAGATCTCTGCCTGATCGATCTACTCAACAACCCCCCACTTGAGAGGTACCACAAAACCTCCCGGCTCTGAGTCTAACTGCATTCAGACTGCTGAGAAGCTGGCAGTAGAGAGTTTTCTATGAACCGAGTAATGAGCTATTACCAGAGCAAGAAGACTCTCTTCAGTAATTTGTACCAATAGTGGACCAACTAGGAGATGGTGTAGAAAATTATTTCACCTACCCACGACCTCTGTGAGCAGATAGCAGACTTCCTCTTGTTTCTGAGGAGTGATGTCAAACTAGCAGTCCCACGACTATCAAAGGGATATAGGAGTATGCTATCATCAGTTTTGACACTGACTTTGGATCTGTCCCCAACAACAAGGGCCTTCGCGATCTATTTAGATCCTTTGAAACCTCGAAGGTGCCTGAAAGCGGACTCCTTCTTGGAATTTGGATGTAGTGTTACGGTCCTGATGTCCAGTTCTTCCAGACCTCTTAGTTCTCGTCATTGAGGAACATTACCAGAAAGACTATTTTTCTAGCGCTCTAGCAACTGCGAGAGGGTTAGAACTAAACCTTTAGTAGACATATAGGCTTTAAGGACATAGCATGATTTGTTCTTTAAGCCCTACATTTTAGCGAAAAAGTGAGAACCCGTCTAACCCTTGGCACAAGAGCTTGAAATCAAAGTGTAGCTGAGATCCTAATTCAAGAGCCAGAGAGAGTCCTTTGCCCTGTTAGAATCTCCAAGTCTACCAGACAAGATGAAGTCGAGGCCCCTCAGATAGTTTATGAATTGTTCAGTAAAGGGCGGACTTACCTATGTCGAAGAATGCTCTGGCATTCTTCCTGAGGAACACGATTAAAGAAGCCCATTTATGCTGTCAAGACACTGATTTTAAACTTCAGAAAGTCAATGCTCACGAGGTGAGGGCGGTTGCAACTTCAGTGGCTTTTCAGAAGAATATATCCTCAGTAACATTCACAGTTTTACATTTTGGCGTAAGCAACTCTGTATTCGCTTCACACTACCTGAGAGATGTGAAGAGCGACATATGAGAACTACTTCATAAGCTAGGACCATCACGTTTCATGAGATGCTTTCCTGGGGGCGGGGATGGCCTCATCTATATAGAAAATGGTTGGATAGTGTTTCTGGTTGTTAATTAGAGCTGCCTGTGGCGGACTTCGCTCTTAGCTGGTTAGATTATCTGCTTAGTTGAAGCGCGGGTCAGGTGGTTGGTTTCGCCGTTTGCCTCATTGTATGGTCAATATGGTCTAGTCACATTGTGGTCACGCCCCGTTGATGGATCATCTAAGGGCTGCCAGCTATACAGGTGACACCCTTCACAGAGACTCTAGTTAAGCAGAGCGGACTTGGTGACAGTAATCAGAAGTCAGCTATGCTAGTGGGGAACCAAGGTATCTTTCACCTACATATGAGTGTGTTTCCTAAATCCTATTCTGTCTGTACCCACACTCCAATGGTGGTATTCAGCTATATATATCTGACAGGTAAGTCTCATGAACAAAATGATATTTAATGATAAAATAAAGATTTGTTCAAAACCTTACCTAACCAGATATATATATTCATAGTGCCCACCCACCTCCCCTCCCTCCAGGAGACAGTGGCACTAGAAAATCTGAATAGAAAATGGGAATGGTTCCTGATACCCGCCTCCCAGCGGCGGGAATGGGTACTAACCACCTGATCTCCCACTGCGTGTGTCGTAAGTTTTGAAATTCTGTCGGACTATCAGAGAATACAGCTATATATATATCTGCCAGGTAAGTATGAACAAACTTTATTTTATCATTAAAATATCATATTTATACCCTCTACCCCTTAAACTAAAATTCTTATAACCATCTATTTTAACAGTTCACTACCTAATTTAGTAGTTCAAACAAAAATATACCTTAAATTATCATAGTAAAACAATTTAATATTTAAAACAAAAATACACCCCAAGCCATCATCCCAAAACACCCAAAGTCACTTTACATTACCCTCCTACAACTGTTACTCTCAAGTATATACATACATCCCTAAAGCACTTATAACAATGGTTTACTAATTTTAAAATAATGTTAATGTAAAAACAGCAAAATATCTAAAATGTTTAATACATATTAAATAAATCTTTAATACAGGTTAAATAAATCTAATACAAATTAAATAAATCTCTTACAGAAGTGTGACAACTAATCAATTTATCCCTATACAGTATACGTAAACATAGTCGTTTTCTCTCATATTATTGAGCATAGTCGTTTTCTCTCATAGCATTAAAGTCGTTCCATTTTCATTTTTGCCATAAAGTATATTTTTAAACATCTAACTGACCTGGTAGTTATATATATAGCTTAAGTCCCTGACGTGACGGCAGAATTTCAAAAACTCACGGCAATCTCTGATCGGGTAGTCAGGTGGTCCACCTGTCGCCCTCTACCCAGGTAACTGGAACCATTCTACATATTCATAGATCTTCCTGCACGCCCGTACTTGGTGACATCGTTGGAATTTCGTTACATGGCCTGTGTTTTTTCAGTTGTTGGTGAAGTACACTTTGGCTTTGGCTTTCGCTCACTTTTGGATTTGCTTTTGGATTATTCTTAGACCTTTTAGATACTGATTGGTTTGAACCTCTGCTTGTGTTTTGGATCTCTCTTTTGATTTTTCAACATGTCTGACTCTTCATCGAGTGTAAGAATGTGTGTGAGGGGATGTAAGACTAGACTTGCTAAAGCCTCTTTGGATCCCCATCAAATATGTGTAAAATGTAGAGGTAAGAGTTGTCAGTTGGACAATAGATGTGATGAATGTTTGGGTCTGTCTGAAAGAGAAGATAAGTTAGATTACAACGGTATGTGAGAAAACTTGAAAGAGACGGCTCAGAAGAATGAGTTCTATATCTCACTCTTCAAGGGACAGTCAGAGGTGAATGTTTTAGCACCCATTCTAACAATCCAATTGACCCTTCTGCAGTGCGGTATTTCTAACTCCTTCTGATACAGGTAATGAGAACCAACTCTTCAGGATATGATGGCTGACCATTCATGCCTGAGAATAGATAGAATCCCTTAGAAGACAGGGAGAGATTGTAGTCCGATGAGAGATCTAAAAGTGAAAGTTTAGTGCAAGTGCAGTGGAGGTGCGACCGCTCGGTCTGTCGCTGGCTCTAGTCCTGGACCTCTTCAGCTCACCAGCCCCTGTGAGAAGGAATGTCGAAAGATGAAGGAGCGAGAGGCTTTATAGTTCCCAAGCGATCGTCCCCTCGGGCGTACCTGTTGGCCCGGCTTCCCAGGGCGCTCACCCACCGCCACAGAAAAGGCGAGGGATTAAATCGTGTTCTTCGTCTTGGACTGACGCGGTCCCCAGAGCCGAGGCTAGCATCTTAAATGAGTGGGGCCTCTCAAGAGAAAACTTCGCTGTTGCAGGGCGTCATAGAGAGGCGGCCAGTTCTCAAGTGACTTAAAGGATCGGCGGTACAGCGAACACAGAAAGAAGATTGGTCCTGCTCAAGAAGTTCCGATCGCTGTACGTGAACCTGAGGAAGCTTTTGACTGATGTCACACAGGCAGCCAGTTCTCAAGTGACCTCAAGGTTTGGCGGGACAGCGAACGCCAGAAGGCTGCACAACGGGACGCATAAGAAGTTGAACAACAAGGCGCCAAGCGTCATTTGGCTGGACACAAGGACGTGGATCTGCAGGAAGACAGACGCCAGGACGCCAGGCGTCAAGGAGTTCAGCGCCAGGACGCCAAGAAGTCAAGCTTCAGTAGATTGGGCTCCAGGACACCAGGCGTCAAGAATTTGGACGCCAGGACGTCAAGCATCATGAGACTGTACCACGGGAAGTTAATCTTTTAGAGAATGGCCTCCAAGACACCCAGGCGTCAAGAAGCTGGGCGTCAATATGTGGGAGCGCCAGGGCGTAAGCGTCAAGATGACATACACCAGGACTTCAAGCGTCATGAAACTGAACTCCAATATACAAAGGAGGACTTCACCGACCCGATAACAGGACAGCAGTCGGATGACGTGGAAGACGATCTGCCTCACTCACTAGACAATCCGGTGGATGACATATCGGACGAGGAAGTGCGAAAAGACCAACATCCCTCTTCGGACTTAAAGAAATTAATGAAAGTTTTCACGGAACCTTTTCCTGATAACTTCATTCCAGCCTCTCCTCGTTCTCCTCCATCAGAATTTACTTTAAGAAAGACGTCGTCAACGAACTTCTTTACGAAAATGGTTATGTCTCGCTCATCCACACGGGCTTTAAAATTGATGGAAGTGTGAATGAATACTAAGAAAGATCTAGGCCGGATGGTGTTCTCCTTTCCCCCAGCCAGGCTAGCTTCTAGATCTAGCGTTTGGTACGAAACTGGAGAATCTCTTGGCCTAGGAGTTCCCTCTTCTTCCCAGGGGGATTTCTCGAGCCTAGTAGACGCTTTCCGCCCTTTTAGCTATGATGAAGTCGAAGGTGTTTTGGTCCGCGTCTGAAATGGACCATCTTCTCAAAGGAATCTTTAGGGCCTTTGAGGTTTTTAATTTCCTTGACTGGACCCTGGGAGCCTTGGGTAAAAAGATGGATGCCAACAAGAATGCAGACATGGAGGATCTGGTACATATAATGGCTTGCATGGATAAGGCTCTCAGAGATGGTGCCAACGAGCTGGCGGTACTTTTCTCTGCAGGAATCTTAAAGAAAAGGGCACATCTTTGCTCTTTTCTTTCCAATGGAGTAACTACTATTCAAAAATCAGGAACTCCTTTATGCTCCTCTTTCTGCTCACCTGTTCCCTCAAGAGCTGGTAAAAGAAGTCACAGCGGCCTTATCACAAAAGGCCACGCAGGACTTGATTACGAAAACAGCTAAAAGTACCTTGTGGGCTTGTCGCATTGGAAGAATAGAGGAGAAGCTCTGTCAGCCCTTTACGTTTCAAAGCCCTCAGTAGAGGAAACTCAAGATCTGCAGGGAGAAGATCAACGAAGAGAGGCTACAGACAAGGAAAACACAGAGTCTGATGGGAGTCTCCTTCAGACAGCGGTAGGAGCCAGACTGAACAACTTCTGGCAAGTGTATGGGAGAGGGAGGTCCGGATCCGTGGTCCATCCAGTTGATCAAGGGGGTACAAGATCCCGCTTTCCTCATGGGGAAGCCCCTCTGGCATCAAGACTGATAGACCTTTCGGCCAAATACGAGAAAGCAGCGGAGGCTCTGCAACAGCAAATATCTCTTCTATTTGCAAAGAAAGCCATAGAAAGAGTTCAGGCGTGGATTCCCCGAAGTTTTACAATCGAAAGCATTCCTGGTTCCCAAGAACTCGAGATGGAGACGGTGTTGGGCGTGGTGCTCTCAGCGTTTTATACAAAGACAAAATTTACAATGGAAGCAGTGAAATCATCCCTAGCAGCAGTCAGACAGCCGCGACTGGATGGTATCATTGGATCTGCAGGATGCTTATTCCCATCCCTATCCACGAGCTCCAAGAAATATCGAGATTAGTTCACGGAAGAAGTGTTCAGTTTGAGCTCTGTTTCGGCCTCAAGTTTTCCGGATTGATGAACAGTGTAGCAGGAATGTTGCACAGGCATCAAGATCTCCTTATACCTAGGCAGCTAGCTTCTCAGGCCCCTTCCTGCGCTGCCTGGAAGGATCTTCAGACGACAATCCAGTTATCAGAAGAACTGAGCCCTACTTAACGCAAACAAGGAAAAATCCCAACTGATTCCATCCCAAGAGATTCTACACCTTAGGATGAGGATTCAGGAAGTCAGACTTTTAAACCCTTCCGTCGTTGTCAAGGGCCGGAACAAGCCTTAGAAAGATTCGGAGCTTCTTAAGGAAGCAGACATTGCTCGGTGAGGGAGATGGATGAGCCTGCCAGGATGCCCTTTCTCTCTGAGCAGTTTTGTCTCCTTGGGAGACTGAATCTTCGCCCGTTAAATTCCATCTCAGTCAGATTAGGACAAGGAAAAGAATTGGAGGCAGAAGTGTATCCCCATCCTGAAACCTGTGAGGCAATGTCTAAAATGGTGGGCAGCCATCCAAGCTCACGAGGAGGCCTTTCCTAAAACAGAGAGGAACCCAGACCTGAGTGTTGTTCTCCGGCGCATCGGACTCAGGATGGGAGAGCGACTCTGTAGGAATCAGCAGTCTCGGGCTCTTGGACCAAACAGCAAGAGTCTTGGCATATCAATCAGAAGGAACTAACAGCTATCCTTCTAGCTCTCAAAGAATACGAACAGGTAGTAAAAAACAAAGTGGTGCAGGTCAACTCCGACAACACAACAGCGCTGGCCTACATCAGCAAACAAGGGGGCACTCACTCCAAATCTCTATACGAGACAACAAGAAAGCTTCTTCTCTGGGCGAAGGAGAAGAATGTGATACTAACCCTTTATTCTAGGGCAGAGAAATATAAACGGTGTGCTGAGCAGGAAGGATCAGTCCTGCGTTGATTATATCAGAGCGTCAGCATGTTGGTTGGGATGACAGGCGCATAGACCTTTTCGCCACAACCTGCAGACGAGGATAGAAACTTATTGTTCCCCCGTTCCGGATCCAGAGGCTGCTTACATAGACGCGTTCCTCATGGACTGGTCAAACTTGGACGTTTATGCATTCCCACCTTTCAAAATAATCCACAAAGTATTGCAGAAGTTCGTGTCGCACGAGGGCACCAGAATGACTCTAGTCGCTCCTTACTGGCCCACAAGAGATTGGTTCACAGAGGTACTGGAATGGATAGTGGACACTCTAAGAGAACTTCCGCTAAGAGTAGATCTACTCAAACAACCCCACTTGGAAAGGTATCACCAAAACCTCCAAGCGCTACACATGACTGCCTTCAGACTATCGAGAAAACTGTAAGAGCTAGGGCACCGAGAAGGGAGGCAGCTAAGCCCAGCGTCGCAAGAGCAGGAGGGTCTTCCACCATTAAAGGTATACCAATCCAAGTGAAATTTTTAAAGGATGGTGTAAAACAACTCTGGATCCTCTACCAGTACCTCTGCTTGACTCAGATAGCAGACTTCCTTAGCCTTCATCTTAGGAAGAACCTTAGATTTTCAGCTTCACCATTAAAGGGGTATGAAGTATGTTAGCATCGGTCTTTAGACACAGAAACTAGACCTTTCTAACAATAAGGACCTCCAAGACCTCAGATCCTTGATACATCTAAGGAGAATTTACAGAATCACCGGCTTGGAACCTAGACGTGTCCTGGCTCCTCACGAGTGATAGATTTGAACCTTTACAAAGGCATCTTAAAAGATCTCACAGTAAAGCCCTTTCTAGTCAGTTTAGCTACTGCCAAAGCGAGAGTAAGTGAGATTCATGCTTTTAACAAAGCTATAGGTTTTAGACAAGGCAAAGCAGTTTGCTCACTTCGACTAGATTTTCTGGCAAAAAATGAACGTCCATCTCAACCTTGGCCCAAAGCATTCGAGATTCCGAACCTGTGGATGTCTGGGTGAAATAGAAAACTCTGTGCCAGTAGCTCAAAATATCATATCTAGAAAGGACAAAAAGACTACGGGGGATTCAGAAGGGCTTTGGTGCTCTGTCAAAAAACCCTCTTTACAAATGTCTAAGAATGCTCTGTCCTTTTTTATCAGACAATTAATAAAAGAAGCTCATTCGGGATGTAGGGAAGCGGACCACAAAATTCTAAAAGTTAAAGCTGCAGTCAGGCCAGTAGCAGCAACCTCTGCTGTTTTAAACCAATCAGGTCCCTCAGAGTATCTTGGAATCTGACCTTCTGGAGAGAACAAGTCTGTTTTGCCTCACATTACCTTAAACAGGTACAGACTGTTTATGAAGATTGTTACATGCTGGGTTCTTTTGTAGCTGCAAATTCAGTAGTGAGAAAAGAGCTACCCCTACAATCCCATAACCCAATACCCTTTTTCTTCCTTGGAACTAAGATGTTTTTGGTTGTTTGCAGAAAGCTGGGCGCCAGTCTTCCGCAATCATTAACTTGAACAGTTTTTAAATAATATCATTTTACTTCAGTTCTCTTAGTCAGGTGGTCGTTTGTTTCTTGATGGCGCCGGAATAAAGAATTATTAAAGGAGGTCTAGTCACTTAGGGTTATACACGGTTGGCAGCCCTAGGATTTTTCAGCCCCTGGGTAGATCGCTGGATCTCTTAAGGAATGCAGACATAATGAGGCAGGAAAACAATGAAGTCAGCTTCCTTAACAGGTAGGAACCTTTGATTGGTTTGCAAATTTTTTAGTATTTCAATTCCCAACGATGTTGGCTATCTCCTGACCCTCCACCAAAGAGTGTCAATCAACTATATATATATAACTATTAGATGAAGTTAGATGTTTGAAAATGTTATTTTCATAATAAAATAAATTTTGAACATGCCTGGTAGATTTATATATAATTAAATCCCCTCCCTCCCTCCCCACTAGAGACTAGGGGGCATGGAAGATCTGGGGAATATGTAGAATGGTTCCAGTTACCTGGGTAGAGGGTGCATAGGTGGATCACCTGACTACCTGATCGGCAATTGCCGCGAGTTTTTGAAATTCTGCCGTCACGTCAGGGACTTAAGCTATATATATAACTACCAGGTAAGTATGTTCAAAAATTTATTTTTTATGAAAATAACATTTTATAAACGAACAGCACCTGTAAAGTAAGATAAAAGCCTTACTATTAACCTGTTAAGCATCACCGATGGCATATCTCGGTCGGCAGCATCCCATATCAAACCGCCTTCAACGGAGTAATGCATTTTACCTCTTTCAAGGCTGGTGTGCTACTGAATTTGGTCCGAAATGCTCTTCCCTCTTATACAAATTGTAGGAACATCAGTTGGTAACACTATGAACTAAATTAGCAGTAAGTGGCAACTTTTTTTGTAAGGGAAAGACAGTCTGACAAGATAAATGACTGATTTATATTTGTTTGATCCCATTTATCCCTCATAATGAGCGATCTAAAGAGAAACAAAAGTGTTTTGCCTGAAGAAATACAATCTCTATTATCATTGCAGAGAATGATGATGACTACGATAAAAGGAAATACCAGCGCCTTTTCCATAATCAACGAAAAAATTACTCTCTCTCTCTCTCTCTCTCTCTCTCTCTCTCTCTCTCTCTCTCTCTCTCTCTCTCTGCTGCGGATTCCACAGGATAAGAGAAACCTGTTGAGTTCCCTTTACTTTTCTTTCACCCATAGGTGTGAAATTTGGTGTTCAGGATAAGGGAAACCTGTGGAGTTTTTTAATTTTTTCCCTTTTACATTTCATGCTTATAATCTTCAGGACATAAAAATACAAAATAAATATTTTCACCTTTTCTTCTTCTAAATTATTTATTGCCCTGATATCTTTATATAAAAATCAATATCAATTTAAAAAAGAACACACAAAAAAAAACATAAAGATTAGCGTAGATGAAATGACCCCTGTGTGAGCTAGAAAATGTGATGATACAGGAGCGACTTAACAGGTTAATATAAACTGCAGGATAGTGTACGGTACAGTACGTATTGTAAAGTGAAATTACTGTGTACAGTACTGTAAGCATAAGCATGTACTGTAGTCATGCATGGGTGATGCACTTTCTCCCTCACTCAAACTCCCAGCATTCCTTGTGGTGTGTGATTTGAAAAACCAGTTCGGTGCTTGATCTGGAGGCAAAAACCCTCAAATTGATATTTTCATTTCGCACCGAAATATCCGTAAGTACGATATACCACGATCCGTTATCTCAGTGCGCTACTGTACTGAATTTCCTGTCGAGAGGATTTTTTTTGTGAGGTAAATAAATAAAGTAATTTCAATCAGATATACGTAGACTTTATGAGCATCAAATGAAATGTTTATGATTAGGATGACAGACTAAAGGTTATCAAGGGAAACTGTTGTGATTGAGGAGGGAACATAGTCATCAAGCAGTAAGACTATGATCTCTATGATGTGTTCTGCATGAGTAGGGCATTTGTATAGTAGCTGTATTTTTCCCTTATTATATGAAATTAGGTTAGCCATGTATATTAGTTTGCCACTTGCTCTCAGAGAACATAAGTTTAATAAAAATGAATTTTAAAAACTGAAAAATGATTTAAAAGACTCAAGAACAGGTATCTGGTTGCAGTTAGAAGGTTTTGGGAGGAAAATGAATTGATAATGTGGTTTTTGTTGTAATGGAAATTAAGGGCATTTTTTTTCTGTAGAAGTTGTGTGGGGGTATTGGAGCCACTTAAGCTGAACTTTCACGTCATGAAGATGATAGATTTTGGAGTCTTTGATTGAAGTATGATACTTGAATAAATAAATGGTGACGTGAATTTGGGAATGCAAAATTGTACTAGGGAAAGGAAGATTTGAGATTCACCCTCTAAATAGAGATTTTGATTTTCAAGATAATGATTGTCTAGTTCTGTCAATAACTTTGTGGCTGACATGTGCATTTATCCCTGATGCAAAATGTAGCTTCCAGTTTGTACATAAATCTAGCAGATTAGTAGCTGGTGTTAATTTAAAAACAAAACTGCCAAAAGTAATTTAGTCTGAATTTTACGAGGCCAAAATTTTTCTTCTTTGGACTTGGTCCATATGTAAACCACCACTGTCAGCTAGGGATGGTAAACTGATAAATAACTCATGCATATTTCACTGCATATTTCACTGGGCTTTCAAGGCTTAGCAATCTTCTGCTACAGTAATCTTCTTGCTACATTTAATTATTTACTTTTTCATTTTATGAGAGCTGAATCTGTTGAATAATGTGGCTTTCCAGATGACAGCAAGAGTGAATATTACAATAATTATAGGCCAATGCAGTAAACCCCTGTATTCACATTTCACGATTCCTGGACTTGCCTACTCGTGGATTTCTCTGTAGAACATTTATACACATTATTCGTGGAAAATTCGCCCATTCACGGTATTTTTCATTGAGAAATATTCACTAATTACTGTATTTTCATGTCATTTTAATGACTAAATGAACTTTTTGTGATAAAACTATTAAAATACTCAGGTACCCAGGTAGTGCTCGAGTTACGATAATTTGCCTTACGATAATTCGATTTTCTGATGGGGTAAACAATTAATTACGACAATATTTATATAATATTTTTAAATTTGCGTGGGCGCAGGCAGCAGCTTGCAATCAGGCAGCGAGAGAGACCAAATTACAATAGCCCAACTTCTTTTCCTCGATCTCTTTATCCCATCTTCTAGTTAAAAAAGTAAAAGAGGATGATAAAAGTGTTGTTAGTAACGTTATACTCTTGTGTAAATGTGTACGGCCATAAACAACCAAAAGAGAAACTGTTTGGTATTTCAACCATTGTATGGTAGTAAACAATTACTGCAGTTATGTTACAAATGACGTTAAGTCGAATAGGACTGATATATCTTTACATGACACCCTTATTTGGCATGGATAAAAGATCGGCAAGAAAATATACTGCTAAATTTAAGCTGCAAGTTGTAGCTGAAGCTGAGAAAATGTTCAAGCCGCTAATGACTATAAATTATCGTGCATCGGCAACATGGATGAAACTTGACCGTAAATAAAATTGGAGAGAAAGTATTTTAATCAAAACTACTGGGCGTGAAACAACACACATTACTGCTGTTTTGACACCGATAAAAGATAAATACGTAAAGCTGGCATTATGATGAAATCCAGTGAAAATAGCGAACGGAATATTGATTTTTTTTTTATTCAAAACAAACGGCCAACGTCGTCTATTAATGAAAAAACAGCTAAATTAATTTCACAATGAGATGTATTTAAGTTATATCTCGACTTAAAAACATTTCGTATAATGAAAAATAACCTTGGCCCATATAAATAAAGTATATAGAGATTTATTTACGCTAACTAGAAGCATGAAAAGCACTCTGAACTGAGTTATGGAGAAATAAACTTACTGCACAATCGATTTCCAAACCAAAACATTGATCGCTATGATCGCAATTTATAACACAAAGCAATATAAGAATATATACAATATTATTGGATACAGTGCAGCAAAGCATAACATTTTAAAGATCGAATGAAAAGATGCATATTTGTGATGTTGATATTTGTATAATACAATAATATGTGAATATAGAGTACAGTATAAGGTAGGCTAGGCTACTGTATATGTATACGATATACCATAGTGTAGGCTCAGCTAATTCTTGTTTATTATTCAATTTCTCTTTGTATTGAATTATCGTAAGTCAATCTGCATGAACCTCCAGAAGTAGCTGATATTAATAATTACCATACTGTATATGTGTAGAGTATACTTTATAGTGTAGGCTAGGCTACCATATACAGTATGTCTACACAGTACTGAATTCCCTATTGTAGGCTAGGCTGTATTCGAGATAGGTTTTTTCCAACAAATGATGGGTTTTGTGGAACCTAACCCCATTGCAAGTAGGATAATACCTGTACAGTATAAGCATTTTTAGAGTTTTTTTTGTTTGAACTATCAAATGGGCAGTTCTAAGTGTTTTTTGAAGGGTTTTAAGTATTCGCAGATTTTAGCTATTCACGGGGGCCGGTGTGGTACGCATCCCCTGTGAAATGGGGGGGGCGCGGTTACTGTATCCATCTCCTAAATGCTCTTAAAGGTTGCTTAGAATTTGATTTTCAAGCCCTTTCACCATTAATCAAGACATTTACCCCCTAGAAGTCAGTATGCATGTAGGAAGCTTTTAGTTACTTGTGATTTCCTTTTGGATCTCACAATTACCTGGACCATGATACGTACGAATCAGTTACTTGTGATATCCTTTCTGATCATGAAAGTTGTGGTTAAGGAAATATAGATAATTGTAGTGAGTCCAGACTTAGTATTCAAGTCTGCTTTAGTACACTGCCATTAATTTGAACGTAAGGCTGGTGGTTGTTGAGTTGCCCTTAAAAGTTTACAGTATATATACTGTAATGCTGATATTGACAATGTTCATTGCACTTACGGTGCCAGTTGACTTTTTGTCGTTCATTCATTCGTCTTGTCTTCCAGAAGTAAAATAATGAACATATAGCAATAATAGCCATTGCAGCTTTGTTATGTTTCTCAGTTACACCAATAGTGGAGCTCAGTGCTTGGATGTAGCAGTCTACTTTATGCTAAGATAAATTCTAAGAAATTGTGGATAAGTGAATGGACATTTGCCTCACTATATTTGCAATAGATGTTGTATTAATATGCAGTTGTGGTTAGGTTTTTCTGTGCTGTGTGTTGGTAGAACTAAGAGCCCTGAAATGTCATAGATACATTATGAATGGCAGACATACTTTACCATATACATTATGAATGGCAGACATACTTTACCCATCAGTATGGTCCCATGTGCAAGCTACTGAGTGATTACTACAGTGTAATAATCATGGTGCCCTGTGAACTCCAGTTTGAAATCAATAATGACTGTTAATAATTTTTATTCACTGTGATGAAATGTATCATCTCTCCACTGTGTGACTGAGCTTCATGGACACTCCTTTTGTCAGTGATGTGGGACTTGCGTAAACCTACAGATCAACAAGTTTAAACTGTGCTGCAGTTGCAGTAAACCTGCTTGCTCATGTAGAATGGTCAGGTGAAAATATGATAGGCAATTAATTGTTCAGAGTTCAGTCTTGATGTGGCCTCACTTATATAATACCTTTGGTTTGTATGGTGTGAATTATTCAAATTATTTTAAAAATTTATACACCACTAGGAAGTAAGGTTCATTTATAAAAACAATGTAAACTTGGGATATAAGTACAGAATTGTATTAAACTGAATTTTCTTGCACACATATATATTCTGAGTTGTGAGTAGTTTTAATACTTATTGGCCTTTCTCAAGTAATAATTCTGGTATGATTGTTTGCTACTAATAGCAATTTTTGATTTTCCTCTAAATGAAAAGCTGGTTTCTTAATACCAGATAACATATCTTTATGATATACTTTTGCTTTCAGGATGCATACTTGCCTCACAATAGATGAATGTGTTTTTTCAAAGGTAGATAAAATATTTTTTCTCAATATTTTCCTCAATATATTTACATTTTTTGTTTTTTATTTTTCAGGGTATGCGCTTCTCATGTGTAACATGCCCTTACATTTTCCCAATCAAACGCTGTGTATCGTACAGAATCTACCCCAAGCTTAAAGCTCTTGATGATGTTTTAGGTGGGGCCGCTGCTTGGAAGAACGTTGACTCGACAGACGAACCATGTCCCAAGTGTTCCCACCCTAGAGCATTCTTCATGCAAGTTCAGACGAGGTCAGCTGATGAACCTATGACACTTTTCTACAAGTGTTGCTCACCGACTTGTGGCCATAGGTGGAAAGAGTAAAGAAACTTGAATTTTATGCTTTGAACTTTATATTCCTTGTAACGGTCTATGAAGCACAGAAGTGACAAATTTGATTAGTGCATAGACTTCACAGTGAGTGGTTTGAGACAGAGGTTGATACATATTGAAAGATCAATGAGGCAGTTTAGACCTGTCTTGAAAACACTTAGACTTATGAATAGTTCAGCACCAGCACCGGTAGTGAATGGCATTTGTGCAAGCAATGTCATAAACCTGAATGATGGTCAGAGTATAGATAATCATGCCAAAAGAGCCGCTACTGCCTTGAAGTCTGGCCATGTCATATCTGTTCCAACTGACACCATTTATGGTGTTGCTGCACTTGCACAAAATAAGGCTGCTATTGAAAGTATATATGAAATAAAGAAACGTAGTACATCCAAACCTTTGGCTATTTGTGTGTCTGAAGTAGATGATGTTTATTTGTGGGGTGAGGTGACTGTCCCTCATTCGTTACTTACATCCCTCTTACCTGGACCTGTAACCGTTGTTTTCAAGCGCACACCACAGCTGAACTCTTCACTGAATCCTGGGACAGAATTAGTTGGCATTCGTATCCCAGATCACAAGTTTATAAGGACAGTTGTAAGGTACTGTGGAACTCCTATAGCCCTTACAAGTGCAAACGTGAGTTCACAAGAAAGTCCTTTGAATATTATTGAATTTCAGGAACTATGGGATCAGTTACACTTGGTGTTTAATGGAGGATGTCTGGGAAAGAGCTCTGCATGCAGAGAAGGATCAACTGTGGTTGACCTTTCACAGCCAGGTTTATACAGACTTATTCGAAGAGGTAGTGCTTATGAACAGACTGTTAACATCCTTGAAAAATATGATCTATGCATAGTTGAATAGGTGTGTGTTTTATGGGTTCTGAAAGGTGAGCTAATGACACCCAAAGGAAAATTTCTGTCAACTATTTTAGAGATGCAAATTTAGTGTAAAGAATCGTTCCAGTACAGTAACTGAAAATGTTTAGTCAGAAAATTAAGAGAGAGAAAAGGGAAGCAGCCATCAGTGCTTCACTTATTGCCCGATTGCAGGAAGCAGTGCAGAGTGTCTTGCAACCTGGCAGTAGGGGAGAATTTACTGATTCACGAAGTTCTCCTGCAAGCCTGAACAGATCATTGCTAGGCCTTTCTGATAATACTAATGCCCTCTGCAATGTCTTGGAAGCCATTTTCATCCATGGTTTACGGGACTCCCTTGGGGAACGGATGTCCTCACTCCTTGGGTCTGACCCTGACCGAATGCCTGTGCCAAATTTCTGGCCAGTCATTATGGTTATTAGCCACCGAGATCTTATGGAGCAGGTGGGTAATGCAGCATAAATTGTAAAAATGAAGCAGTATTATGCCTAAAACCAGATCAATTCATAAGAGGACATTAAGGAAGCATAATGTAGTAGTTAATGAGGAATATTTTTGTTCACCATATACTGTATATTGTAGTTTTATAGTCATATTTGTGGTTTGTGACCAAAATGTCCCATAATATCTTGTTTGAGGAAAAGAAAATTATTTTCAACATCCAAAGTCAGAGCCATATTAAAATATGCACCGTACTTTCTCAAATTTGAATTTTCAGTTAGTCTTCAAATTATAATTAACATCTTTGATGTTTTTGCTGTAAGATTTTTAATTGGCTGTGAAGTATAATTAATGTATGGCAATTCAGGGCATTTTTCTGGGTTGATAGTTTCGTCAGGCTAGAGGTAATGCAGTTGATGGCTGTCAGAACAAAACTGCAGTGCTGAAGTTGATAGTTACGTAAGATTCATTGTTGTCACAGCAGCTTAATTTAGCATTTCCAATGTCCCAGGTGAGTGAGCTGTCCTTTATCACGAGTGAGGTTGGACGAAGCCGTGCCTGGGTCCGTCTGGCTCTTAACCAAGGACAAGTGTGTAGCTACCTAAGTGTGCTGCTTCAGGATAATCGAACTCTGAAAGATTATTATAGGTGTGTATGTTTTTAAGTGTTATCCTTTTCATAAGAGGAATGTTACATTTCCTCTTTATGTTGACTGTTAGAAGTGAGTATATTTTTGTGAAAGGTAAGCAATAGTAATACTCTGTCGTGTTCACAGAGTACTAACATAAGTACATTTTACTATAGTTCAAGGTTATCTTTTAAGTAGATTTTTTGCCATGTCTGTCTGTGCTTCTGCTGAAACCTGCAGTGATAGCTTCGTTGCTTCCTTCACTTTTGCACTTGTCTGCTAGCAGTAATTATTCAGTCTTGTTCAACGCTGTTGAATGTAACAGATTGTGCCTCAGATATTCAGGATTGCACATTTTTAATGGGGCAAGGGACTTTTGTTGTTCGACATAAATAAGAACTTATATTGAAAAGATTGGGTAGCAGATTCTGTTGTGGTGGAGGAGGCAGAACATTTTTTGTCACCTTCTTGACAATTTATTGTTAAGATAGAGTTAAGACGGCTGCAAAAAGGAGAATAGTAACACCATGAGAAAAGGTGCAAAAGTTTGAAGGATTGCTGTGATTATGAGTATCCCATTAGTAAATGATAAATAAACTTTATTGATGTGTAAGTCCTCTGCAAAATGGAGACCAAGGCACTTTACATATCCTATTGATGTGTAAGTCCTCTGCAAAATGGAGACCAAGGCACTTTACATATCCTGATGTTTCAGTCTTTTCATAGTAACAAAGTTTTTATATACATTAGTTGTGCATATAGGAAAGTTAGAGGGGTTACTGTACAGGACAAAGATTACCAGCATGAAGCAGAAGCTTCTGTTGAAGAGTCTTAGGATAAGTCATGATCCTTATGGTACCCAAGGCAGCCAAATGATTGGAAGCCTGTAGAAGGACCTGACCCCCATCCTCAAGAGGAGGGAAACGGACATCTGTTTGAGCACTGCTTCCAAGGTTTATGTGGGATTAACATAAGAATTGCAGTCATTAGATTATCCTGGATTCTATGTTTCAAACTCCTCATCCTCTCAGACAGTCATCAGAATTGTGGTTTTAGTTGCAGTGCAACATTCATGTTGCAGTCCTTTGTGGATGCATCTTGAGGATTAGCTTATCTTAGGTTTTCCCCAAAGCGCTTAATTGTGATTCTGTGCTGAAAATTCCTTGGCTTCTTGATTATTAAACGAGATTTCAGGCACTCCTGTATGAACAGATATATCTCAGTCTTTAATGGGCCATGACAGGAGGTTTAATGATGTCAGTTTAGCATACCAGTGTACTTGTTTAGCTTTCCACCTGTTGATATCCCTATGGATAAGCACCCATTCAATTTACAGCCCCATACATTCTCAGTTGCAAGTGCTCCTTATTTGTTTTACTTTCCATATTTTGTCATGTTTTATGAATTTTTTTACTTGTATGTGCATCATTATTTTAGATGCTTAAACTCATCTTCACCATCCACAAGGCCGTAAGCCATTACCAAATCCTAAGTCTGGATCTTCAGCTGTTCAAAGTATTTTGTCTGTTTCATTGTTATCTTCTGTATCTTTAAGGTTGATATTTTTTAAATAAACTGTTTGCACTTTGTTGTTCTCTATTCTTATGTATTGCTATTCTGTATCTCTCATTATTTACTATAAAATCTAATCATTTACTAAATGTTTTTCTTTAATTTTCATTCATAAATTTGTTCTCTGAGCTGTATATAAGTATCAGAAGATTATAACTTAGCAAATATGTACCAAGAACTTGATCATCTTTAATATGCATTTACCCTTGGTTCATTTATATTTTACAAAAACCTCTTACCACAAATGGCCTTGTAGTATGTCCCTTGTGTGGAGATGAATTTTACTGCTTGTAGATTTCTCTGACAAGCATACGTTAGCCTATAGAGGCATCTACATTTGTAATACAGTAGGACTTGCATTAGAATAAAATGTAGGACAAGCCAGTGTAGATATTATCCAGCTAAATGATTTAGATAAACACAATCAATCACCAGGGGGAGGAACTTACCGACCCGTTTGCTTGAGACTTCTTAGGGTAAAATCTCTGGTTAACCCACTGACAAGACTTTTTTGGTCTCCTCAGAACTGAACATCTATACCTTGTCACAAGGCTAGAGGTTTCAATTCAAGAACAAAATGAGATTCAAGACAGTAGATTTTCTCAAGAACAAAATGAGATTCAAGACAGTAGATTTTCTCAAGAACAAAATGAGATTCAAGACAGTAGATTTTCTCAAGAACAAAATGAGATTCAAGACAGTAGATTTTCTCAAGAACAAAATGAGATTCAAGACAGTAGATTTTCTCAAGAACAAAATGAGATTCATGATGGTAGATTTCCTCAAGAAGAAAATGAGATTCATGACAGTAGATTTTCTCAAGAATAAAATGAGATTCAAGACAGTAGATTTTCTCAAGAACAAAATGAGATTCAAGACAGTAGATTTTCTCAAGAACAAAATGAGATTCAAGACTAGATTTTCTCAAGAACAAAATGAGATTCAAGACAGTAGATTTTCTCAAGAACAAAATGAGATTCAAGACAGTAGATTTTCTCAAGAACAAAATGAGATTCAAGACAGTAGATTTTATCAAGAACAAAATGAGATTCAAGACAGTAGATTTTCTCAAGAACAAAATGAGATTCATGAGAGTAGATTTTCTCAAGAACAAAATGAGATTCAAGACAGTAGATTTTCTCAAGAACAAAATGAGATTCAAGACTAGATTTTCTCAAGAACAAAATGAGATTCAAGACAGAACAAAATAGATTTTTTTCTCAAGAATAAAATGAGATTCAAGACAGTAGATTTTCTCAAGAACAAAATGAGATTCAAGACTAGATTTTCTCAAGAACAAAATGAGATTCAATACAGTAGATTTTCTCAAGAACAAAATGAGATTCATGACAGTAGATATCCTCAAGAACAAAATGAGGTTCATGAGAGTAGATTTTCTCAAGAACAAAATGATATTCAAGACAGTAGATTTTCTCAAGAACAAAATGAGATTCAAGACAGAAGATTTGCTCAAGAACAAAATGAGATTCAAGACTAGATTTTCTCAAGAACAAAATGAGATTCAAGACTAGATTTTCTCAAGAACAAAATGAGATTCAAGACAGTAGATTTTTGAAGAGGATGATAGAAAACTGTCACAAATAATCAATTTCTAATTCTCTTGGTGTGATTAACTGGCCTTTGCAGGTTAAAAGACAATTGCAAATAAGATTTATTGAATTGGTTTAGATGAGAAGTATTTAGAGCACTGATTGATTTGATATCATTCAATGGCTGGAGTTCGTGTAGCAACTATGGCACCTGTAGAAATGGCTTATGGGCTTGCTGTGCATTAAGGTCTGGTCAGTTTTGTGAGGATGTTTCAAGAATCCCTAACTCTGTGCATCAGTTCTGATAAGCAGTGTCATAACATTTCTGAGTAATGAACATTCTGCATTAATAATACAGTATACAAAGTGATTTGAATAAAAGAGGGTTTTTTAGGTGTTTTTAATAGCAAGTATGCTTCTAAGCCCTTAGGTGGTTCAGCATAGTGGTGGGACTTCACAATTTTGCTGAAGATAAAACAAATACTAGAATTACAGTACTGTATTATTTTGTATTGGTGCCCTATATTGGCTTTGTGGAGTCTCTTAACCTGTAGAATGTCATTTATTGTAGACGTTGCCACTTCTGTATCGTCACATTTACTTTCTTACAGAGCAGTTATTTGGTCTGTGCTAGTTTTTATGCATTTTTAGGAGTTCTTTTTTTCACTGATATTGTTACTGCCCAGTCACTTGGCAATGTGATGGTTTTCTTCATGGTTTATGGTTTTCTTCAGAATCAGATCAATCTTCTTCACTGTCTATGTAGTCATAATTAATCTCTTCACTGAGTAGTGACAATATCTCTTACAAGCAAAAGCTTTTTCTTTCACTTTGGAACACTTACTAAGGGGGATAAATGGGATCAAAACAAAAAGAAATCAGATGTTTGTCAATGAACACCTGAAGCATAGCGGGAGGCGAGAGGTAGATGTCCTTTGTCAGACTGTCTTCTGTTACAAAAAAGTTGTCATTTACCCCTAATTCAGCTCATAGTGTTGCCAAATGATGTTCCTACAATTTGTATAGGAGTAAAATGTACAGTATTTCTGAGTTTGATTAGTGTGGCACCAGCCTTGAAAGTGGGAGAACAAGTTACACTGTTGCCATTGGTGACGCTTTACAGGTTAAGGAAACCTTACACTGTTGAGATGTAAGCTCACCCCAGAAGGCAGGCTATTTTGTCTTGGCCTTTTGCATGCTGCTGTAAGGGCATTCTTTTAGAGACCAAGAAAGAACCCCATAATGCTAGCCAGGGCTCATTGATCTTTCCTCATCAGACTAGAGCTCATAGAGCCAAATGTCCTGCACTCCACATGCAGCTAAAATACAGGAGACAATCTCCATAAACACCATCCAGCTTTGGTAGTGGGGTTTATATTCAGGTATGTATGTAAGTCCAAGACTAGTTAAGTCATTGTTCATGAAGTTAGTCTTATCCGTAGATACCTTTGATACAAAATTTGTCTTCAGTTTGGCATGTTTTACTGAAGATAGAAGCCATCTTCAACTGCATTTCTTTCTGTAGAGGACTGGAGGGTACATGGGTTAATTTAATAAAAGCAAGAGTACTTGATTTTTCTTTTTGTCATTTGCTGTTAACATGTTGATGCTGACCAAGTGGTGTGCAGTCAACTGAAGTATCATGGTTTTACTAGAGCTGATGTGATTTGTGTTGGGGATGTGCATAGGTCTACCTGCTGTCATCCCAGTTCTCCCTGGTCCTACCTTGATTGCTGATCATTTGTGTATGTGTTTTATATCTTGGGCATTATGCATCAGCACAGTGACCTTTTCCTTGCCTCTGCTTATTGTTATCAACCTGTAAACCATTCAACAGAGCAATCTTTTGGAAATTAAGAAAAAATTGTATGGATATTGGTCAGAAGATTAACATTGTTACATTTTTAAAGGAAACACTTTTGCATTTTATTATTTCCTTCATAAAATTAAGTTGATTTGCATTATGACCAAAACTATGGGGTTTTTTCACTGTTCAACATATGCACTTTAAGAAATGAAGACCAATTTTTTTTTCTGGTATCTTAGCACAGTTTGTATTTTGCTTACGTTTATTATTTGCTTATTTCTTGATGTTACTTTCATCACGTTACTCATGAATGTGCTAGGCTTGATTGGAAACAATTTTCTTCATGCAGAACCACAGCCTTTCTGCGAGACACTGAAAGATCAGACATCATGTTACGGGTATTACAGCCAATTTCTACCCTGACTTTCAACTTGGCCACTAATGCTGCTGTCTTGAATACATGGACACAAACTCCATTGGTTTTAGCTGGTCTTTGGGCACCAAGTACACAGGTAAGATATTGTGACGAATAGAACCTTTGTGCTTAACTATTGTGTTATAAGATTTGTTAATCCTCATATTTTCATGTGTGGTCTTTTCTTCACATTTCAGTATTTTACATTGTGTTTGTAGCATTTTTTATAAAGATGTTGATAGGATAGAAAACTTAAAACCTTTAACCCCACAGACCCAGGAGAAGGGAGAAAAAATGGCAGTAATGTGTAAGCATAGGTAAAGTTGCTAACTCTGTACTTCCATTTGTTGCTTTGTCATTCCAAGCCTAACCCTTCAAATGAGAATTAGGACTTTGCCATGTCAAATAATACTTAATGTAATACAGTAGCTAGTGTCACAGTAAAGATACAATGGATTGCAAATTTAAATGGCTTAGGGGATTTTTCTCTCAGGTTGCAGATTTCAAAAGGGGTAAAGGGTGTTCTATGCTTAATGGTATAGGAAAGAGTCATTGGAGAATAGATAGCAGGCAGATGATTATGGTGAAGGAGCTGAACTTGGAGAAAGCAGGATGTTTTTATCACCTTTGTTATTAAATGAAGGAATCAACAAGGTATAAGGACAGAGCAATAGAATACAGTAGTACTGTTGCCTAGATAACAAAGTTGTGTTATTTGCATTGAAGAAGAAAGTCTAGAGTAAATTATTTTAGACATGAGCCTCGGAGGAGGAAGAACCAAGAAGATATCAGTACAGTATCATATTGATTAAAGTAAGTAAACAAGCCACAGCAATTAAACAATAACATTATTACGAGCAAAGCATTGAAAAACAAACTTGTGACTATAAAATACCAAGATTCAAGGCTGCAGTGGCCTATAAATATTTTAAAAATTAAGAATTAGTAGAGATTTAGCGTTCTGATGCTGGAAAATAGGTGAAGATGGGTCCGCTTGCAGTGAGAGATGGAGATGGTTTGACATGCATAGATGAGAAGAGATGGACAGGTAGTGAGTGAAGTGGTACTATTGGAGGTGGCAGGAAGCTCACTAGTGGAAAGCCAGGAAAAAAAAGCATATATGTGGACTGGGTGAGAACTCAAACAGAAAGTACACAAAATAGGGGAGAATGGAAAGATCCAAGAAGTAGAGTCCACTAGAGGGAAACTTGTCATAAAAACTTAAATGAGTATGATGTATTTCTTTAATCTTTTTCTGTCATCCCAGAAAGTTGCAATTTAGTAATCTGAGATTAGTGTTCTCTTGTTTATGAAGATTAGACAAGCTAGTTTTGTATTTCAAGGGCTTTTTGCATATGGATTACACTCATACTTGTGTTTTTAAACCATCACATCATCATTAACATTCTTTGGTTCCTCTTTACAAAGGGAGATATTTAATGAGTTCTCTTGAGTCACTTGTATTTTATGCACCTTTTGCCTTAATTCACATTTGGTCCAGGCCTTCAGTGGTGCTTTCATCAGTGATTGTCTGGGCTTTCCCACAAGCCTTTGTCCTGCTCCTTCCTTATCTACTACAGGTTGTGAATCCTTTATCTGAGATGCTTGGGACCCAAAGTATTTTGGTTTTAAGATTTGTTTAGATTTTGGAGTACTTATATACAGCAGTCTCATTATTATGGCTGCCATGGATAATTGCAATTGTTGTAAAAAGATGGTTAATCTTAAAAGTGACATAAAGAGAGACTTTCAAAAGCCTTATTTTCCCAACTGTCTGAGAAACCCCTTCTGTTCCAGTATGGTCAGCTAAGTCTCTAGTATACCCCAAGATTAAGATCCCTCTGCCCCAGAGTCTGATAAACTTTAATGAAGCTTTTGTTTGCCCAGTTTGTGACCCCTTTTGGAGAGCATACACTGAGGTCACATACTTTATAAAAGAACTTTATTCTTCATTAACCTTTCATTTTTTCTTCCCTCTTGAATCACATTTTAGAATATTACATCTTGTAAAAGTAGGCAACTTCAGTCTGTCTTCCCACATCTTCATTCCATCAGTATTTCATTGCTCTGCTGCTGTTAGTTATCTAGTACAGATTCATAACCTCTCTACAAAATACATTTTCTCATTTCCTCTTGGTTGATACACCTATTCTCCTCTTTCCTACCATCATTCAAACTTTCATTTTGCTCACTTTTGAAATATTTAGTTTTGTATTTTTTAATGGTGGCTAGAGACAGGGGGACATTTCATTTGTAGCACTAGTAACATTTTGAAGCGATATATTCACTAGTTCCACTTTCCGTCACTGACTAATATGCCATTTCCCTTTCCTGTAACCTTGGCACTTACTTTCAGTGATGAAATTTTCACTCTGTAATAGTCCATCCTTTGTCTTCTGTACTTCTGGTCTCAAGACTTGCTGTGGGTTTGTATACAGTAGATGCTTGAGAGGTAAGTTCTTGCTTGGTCTGAGTCTAGCTTACTAGGTCTGGTAGGAGTGCAGGAAGACTCACTGAAGGAGGTTCAAAAAAGCATTGAACTAGAGAGACCATAAGGTCTCTTCAGCCTTGGGATCTGCAGGGTTGTGAGGTAGTCTGTGCCCTTTCTGCTGCCATTATAGCATGGCAAGATGTTCTTTAATCTCTGTTTGCTTTCTCTCCTTCTTTCCCTTTAAACTCACGAGGGCATCCACTCATTGAAGGAGTTGATTTTTTTTCATATTTTATAGATATCCCTTATGCCTCTACCTTGTTCCTATTTCCCCAATGCATCTGATGTTGTCATTCAAGGAGTTAGACTATTTGAAAGTAAAAGTAGTTGCTTGGCATATATGAAACTTATGAAAATATCTATATAATAATTATTGTTATAATTAGTTTTGGTGCTAGTTTTTAATCTCATATGCTTCATTTTTATATGAGGGTCTAAGGTTGGACTCATTTTTAAATGAAGGGCTAGGGTTTGACTAGGAAGTTAAAGAAGAAAGTGTAGAGGGAATGATTATGAAAAGTAAGACATTTGGCAATGCAAGTGGTGACCACAAGGAGGTTCTGTGGAAGTTTTGATACTCCCATATCATACTAGGCTGTTTGCCCTTTGCAGGGAATACAAACTATTACAAGCACAATATTTGGGTTTCCATTCCTCTCTTCTGGTATCTTTATTGAGTTATGGTTCAGCAACTTGAGAACATACATAAGTTAAACCCCATAAGAAATTTGGTATATGTTTAATGGGTTTAATTGTTAAAACCTTATGATATTTGCCTTTAGTTGAAGTAATGAATTTTGTAGATAAATCTTGTAAATAGAGGTATGAAAATTCAAGAAAATTATAGCATGTTTCAAAACTGTTTAACAAATTTCTAGGGTCTTTAAGAAGTGTTTTCAGTACTAATTTTTAAAAACTTAATTTCTTGTTGTATCTTTTTGTTTGGTATAAAAGTTATACAGTATATATTACAGTAACACACACACAGTACAGCTTTTACTTGGAAATATATTTTTAATGATTTGGAAATCACTAAACTGGGAAGTTTTTCTTTGTGAATAACTGGCTTGTAGGTAGATATTACTACTGCACTTTTCAACATTGGGGAATACCTCAGAGTATTTTATTCCCACAGGCTGTGGTTGCTGACCCTGTTTTGGCTGCTACTGATGTTGCCAGTACTGTTTATGATCAACCAACAGTTGGGGTAGCCATACCTGTTGTAGAGACTCCAATTTGTGATGAAATGTTCAATATGATCATTGGTGGCACTCCTGAAACTAGTTTTATTAAAGATTCAGTGGAGAGGCAGAACTCAGGTGAAGTTAAGGACAGCCAAAAATCTACAAAGCATGACCAGAAAGATTTAACTAGCAGTGACAAGAAATTTGTGAATAAAGAGGATGGTAACTTTCCTAGTCCCACTTGTGAGAATGTCGAATCTCCTGATATACAAGAGATTAGTGATCTGACAGAGAGTGCAGAACATGTCCAGACAGAACTTGCTAAAACTGATGAAGACCAGGAAAGTTCTGTGGAAAATTCTGTGTCTGATTCCTACAGGCGTAACTGGAGTGTGGACTCTGCCCAAAGTTTATATCAGTCAGGTCCTGCATTTGCAAAAATTATTTCAGAACTAGAAACTAACAATCCATTTTCTTACATGTGTAATGATACAATAGAAAGTAGCCAGACAGTTTTATCATCAGATTCAACACCAAGTCAAGAGGTAAGTTCTATACTTCATTATAAGCATAAAGTCAGTAGTGCTTGAAAAACAAAAATGACCATTTTGTGGTCAGGTCTGAAGTTCATGGTGGAACAGTATTTATGGCGACAGT
This sequence comes from Macrobrachium rosenbergii, assembly GCF_040412425.1. Taxonomy (NCBI): domain Eukaryota; kingdom Metazoa; phylum Arthropoda; class Malacostraca; order Decapoda; family Palaemonidae; genus Macrobrachium; species Macrobrachium rosenbergii. Next base: position 15,514,913 of record NC_089786.1, on the reverse strand, counting down.
ATAATATGAATTTCTATACTTGTTGTTGCTTTCTATTTTACTGTTGCACTAAAATGTGTGTTGATGTACTTAAACAATTGGAAATTTTGTCTACCCAGTTAACTTTTATCATGTACTGTACATTGGTGTGTCATTTCAGTCGTCAAGGTCAGATGAAGCAGAGAAGCTAAATTATGAGGTAGTTCCACAGCAGCCAGTTTCCAAGGAGGTGAGTTTGTGAATAAATTAGATGTTGAGTATTGAGCGCAGTCACAATTGAAAGACAGTACATTATTACAAAAGAACTGGGAAGTTTAGAGAGTATCATATAAAGATTTTAAGTATCTCAGCTGCTGAAATTGAGTGCATTGAGAAGGCCTGAAATATTCATCATTTTAATGAAAGAAGGCAATAGTAGTGCTTGGTTTAAGATTTTGAGAAGAGTTTTAATATTCTGAAATAAAATTGATAGGAGATATCTGCTAAAATGAATGTAATAAAAGCTTTAGGAACAGATTCAACATGAGTTTCTTCATAGTCTTCTGATTCAGTTATCATTTACCATGAATATATCTCTTTTAACTAAAATGAAGCTGTTTAGAAACATTGCTTGTGCCACCAGATATAATTATACATCATAACTAATTTCACTTTTGTCCTTGGTCAGATCGTAGGCTTTATGGTTATATTTTCTTTTTATTATAGTTTACATTTTTTTTTTTTGCCTTTATGTGATTGTGCTGGATCAGATGTTTAAAGACCACCTCTTGAAGTACTGTGAACATTATTACATATAGCTTTATATTTTTATGGGAAAGCTATCCAAGTCTGCTTGTACTGAATGTGTTTGGGGTTGGATGTTTAGAATCAGTTATTTATTCACGGGTACAAGACAATTAAGTATGCACCTGTTTAAAATTTCATTACGTACTGTGCTACAGGTGTCTTATTTTTAATTATGCCCAGAGTTTAAGTTATGGCCTGAAAAGTGGCTTATGGCTGGTGAACATAGAAATTACTTTAATTTTACATGTCCATGTAAATTGAGAATTTCTTTGAACTTCTTTTAAGAATTTGAACTTGGTCGTGTGGTTGAACTGTCTTGTATAACTAACTGTTTGACTAAATGATTATGACTTAAGCAAGCATTAAAAACCAAGCATTAATGCATGAGTAAAAGTTGAGTTTCTTATAATTTGAGATGTTATATTTCAGGATATGGATCGTCTCTTACCACTTCTTACTAGACTGACAACAGAGGAAGGACTCGACTCCCAAGTGTATCAGTGTTACGAATGCAAGTCCTATATAGGAATGATATATGGAAAGCCAAGGTATGAAAAATACTTGCTTGGTGGAAAACACTATTTTGAGTTTATTTTTCAAATCACAGCTATTTTTTATAAGCTATATTTTGCAACATCTCCACTTATAATTTTCTGACTCCTAGTATTTTTGTCTGCCTTTGTACAAACAGAGAAAAGTGCTTTGAACATCTTGTTAAAAGGCAGTTTTGTTAGAATTGGATGATTGGTATAGATGGCTATTACAATATTCAGAAACATTGTGAGCATTGTGTAAAAAATGTGAGTTAGAAATTTCTTTCCTTTGTATATTATAATTGCCCATGGTTTTGTCCCCAGCATTTTTTGATACTCATGTTCTTATGATAGTGAGTAAAGTATATTTATTTACATTTCTAAAAGTTTTGTTTAAATTATTTTTTATGTAGACTGAGGTTTGATTTTTAGGATTATTGGAGTTTTTATGGTATTTTGACTTTTGTTTAGTTCATAAAATACAACTATTTGTAAACAAATGGAAACTAAAAGATATATGTGAGTGCCTTGGTAGATTCCAAGGCCTTACAGAAGAAACAGATATTCAGATAAAAGGCCATGGTTGGGATCTCTAAGAAAATTAAAGTAAGTAAAGGAACATATATTTATAGTAATAGGTAGAAGTTATGACACGAAACTACTGAATAATAATAGAATAAAGTATTGCAATAATGATGTTATTAAGTTGATAATAAGGTGTATGATTTACAGGATGGTTCCCCACAAAATAGGATTAAGAAAAGAGCAGTTGTAGGTTGCAGTAGTAGCTCTGTAGGTGGCAAAACCAGACTGCTGCATCATATTTTAAAATCAAATAGAGGAAAGGAAGCTAACTCATTACAGAGTCCTAAAGTCTGGATATGCATATATTATTTACCTGACTGCATTCCATTTCATGTATAAGCGCTACTTGATGTATAGTGTCTTTTATACATGTTATATTTTTCTTACATCCTCTTTCCAAAATATTTTTGGTGCTAGCTCTTTCCCTGACATTTTCCCTCAATTACATCAGATTACACCAGCCTCATATTTAATATCACTAGTACATTATAATGTCTTGGCTGGTATTTTGTATTCAGTCAGTACTGTAATGGGTTTCATGCTTACTAGATTTTCATAGTTGATGTAAAAAACTGGTAGTTCTCCAATTAAATAATTGAGAGTTAATGTCATGATAACATTATTTCACTTGGAAGGAGAATTGGACAATTTGCGATATCAGTTTTTGCATTTTTTATTTGCTTACCCCTGAATTATCTTGAAATGTCTTTTGCAGAGTTTGTAATTTTGACAAGAGGTACTATTGTTATGAATGTCATGAAGATGAGGTAGCTATTATACCTGCACGTCTGGTTCACAATTGGGATCTCAGCACTTACCCAGTCTGCAAGAAAAATTCTCAGTGGTTAACTGCCATTCACCATCAACCTCTGATTGATCTACGAACTGTTAACCCAAAATTATATTGTCATGTTGATGATCTCGCTGAAATGCAGGTGAGAAAATCTCTTTTGATTTATTGGTCAAGTGCAGTCTCTGCCCTTTTGCTGTAGGATGAAATGACTGCCTTTACTTCCCCCTCCACTGAGTTCACCTCCTACAAGATCAACCAGGTTCTTCCTACAAATGTTGTCAAGTTTGCTCCCCAGTACTAAACTTAATTTAAACTCTTTCAACCGTATTTTTCATAGTTTTTAAAAAATTCCTTGCCATCATCTGTCACAGACTGCAAATCTGTGGGTTATAAGGGTATATTCCATTCCATACTAAATCTCAGTGCATTGCTATAGGTCTTGGAAGACAGCAAGTAGAGTTTTATTGTACAATAGGGCTGCATGAATAATAGCATTTATTTTACTTTCTTCCGATTGTTTTCAAATCTCTTCTATTAGTAAAAGATCCTTCTTTGGTGTACTTCAGTGTGACTAACGGCTTGGTTACATGCCCAGTTTAGTGTGTACAGTACTTTGCTAATTAATTAAATCTGGCACCCTTTAGTATGAGCAGTGCTAAATATGATCAGCAAATCCCTCTGTGTGTTATTTTCAAGAACTGCAAGGATATTAATTTCTCTGTTAGAAGAAGATATCTTAGAGGTCCAACCTCAAATAGGACAAAGAGGTAAAAAAATCCTGTGGGGTACCTTTAATGTTGGATCAAAATAATTATTCTGGATTCAAGCGAAGCCTTATTTGTTGAGAGATTGTTAAGGTCCAAGTAGTCAAGATGAGTAGTTATTTTGTCTTTGGATGGGTATTTCTTCTAATGCAAACTATTACTCTGCTATGCTATATTATTTGGAGTGAATCTTACCAACTGTTAGGTGCGATTGGCATTCAAAATAAAACAAAATAACCCTCAGCCAACCCGCAATGACTGTTTCTATAATCACCTGTTTCCCACCAGGTGGCGTTGGAATATTTACATTCTTGTCAGGACTCTTCATGCTGTCTCCTTGTGCAGATGGTGTGAATCGGTGTTAGTAATATTGTTGGCTATTTCTGATTAATTTTTTCCTGTGTGGTATTGTGCTTCTTTTCTGTTTTTGCATTATGTCATCTACAACAAGCAAAGAAGAAAGCACTAGGCTGTATAGGAAAGAGTTTGTGGAAACCGAATGTTTTGGTTGTGCTTGGTGGCCACGTGTGTGTTAGCCTAGCTGTTGAAGCATGAAGGTGGTTTTGTTGATGTGAAGATAATAAGGAGTGATCTGATGAGAGGATGAAAATTTTGTGAAATATCGGAAGATGCTGGAGGCCAATAGTTTATATAGACAATAAGTTAGGGCACACCATAAACCTAGTAAGTCTTTTCCTGTTGTCTTTCGATGTTGCCTCTCCTCCTCCATTAGCCTACCTGATAGTTTGGCTAATTCCTCTCTCACTTGTGCTTTGCCTTCTTTTGCCCCCTATGTGGTTCAGGAGAAAAATAATAGGTAATTGAGAAATATTCTATGATTATGGTTAGAATTTGACCATATTTATCAGGGTGAAAATCACCCCCCATAGTGATCGACCTTTTTTGGTTTCCCTAGCAAGAGAAGAGGTGTCGGAGCCTTGCTGTCTGTCTGTAGCCCACCCTCTGGACTGCCCTGGGTCTGTTGGTTTCTTGGGAACCATGACTTATTAGGTCTGTGCCCTTTAGTACTACTCGTGTTCACCGGCTGAGTTGTCATCCATTTTGGAGAGAGGGATAGTGATGTATGTGAACTGGTAGAGTTATAGGGATAGACATAATACATTTACCTCAGTACTGAGCTGCCTGTCAATTCTTCTGTTATTTACTCACCCAGTATCCTCCTCCAAGTGGATGATAACCCTCCCCCTCTTACTCAGCTTTCCCCTCTTTCGTCTCATATTTGTCACCTTGTGACAATTATTCATTTTCATGATAGCGGCTCTTCCTGTTCCGCCGCTTATTTATATAGAGCAAGTTATTCTGGTAATAGAACGGCTCTTGCTTCTCTGCAGTGACCTCATAAGCTTTGTGCAGATGGCTCCGGCTGTTGTCACGGCTATGTGGTGACATCTTACAAGAACCCTCTACCTTCCCCTCCCAGGGGTGTCTCTCCCAGCTGTCCGGTACTTGCTACTGGCATTCCGTGACGTCATTACTGATGTTCTGTGGTATGTCACCTTCTCTGGCATTTTTCTGCTTCATCATCATCATCTGTAGGTTGCCATTTTCTTCCATCTCAGTTCCTCCATTCAGGCTTTAGGGGTTTCAGCTGTGATCTGGTTGATTCCCCTTTAGTATTTAAGTGGTGCATAGCTCGTGTTGTTCCATTTTCACTTCCTTTAGCCGAAGATGAATCCGTTGAGTGGTGCTCTTTAGTTTACTCTGACCTCTGCTTCTGTTAAAACGAGTCAGAAGTTGACACTGATTATGGTAAGGTATGTCATCATGGAATTAGTGTCTTTGGAAAATGGATGAACAGTCAAAAGATAAAGCTAGGAAACTGTTTAGTGCTGAGTATCTCTGCACCTTACTCGAACAGTGTATTGCACTTGTAACTGTGTTTATAGACAGCTCTTACGAACCTACCATCATAAGCAGTGTGCCAGCATGTTGCTGGCTTAATCTAAACAACAGAGGTGATCTCGGAAGTTATCCTTTAATGCTGGTTCTCGGATGCTACTGCAGCTATTTCCAGTTTTTGAAGCTGCTTAGAGCTGGGTTAGGACTTAGACTGGATATAAGTTTTTTCACTTTCCTCTGTTCAGCATGCAGATTTCAAGTTCTTGGACCAAGGAAGCTAGACTCTTCTAATTGGTAAGTACTTTGGCCTAATTGTGAGGCAGAAGTACCTTTGAATTCGGTATTTTGTTCTTAGCACTACAGCTCCATTACTGCAAGAGTAATACATATATGTGATTACAGTGTATACAGGCAGTCCCCGGTTCACGATGGGGGTTCCGTTTTTACGCCGCGTTGTAAACCGAAAAATCGTCGAAAATCGTCAAAAATCCTAAGAAAACCTTACTTTTAATGCTTTGGGTGTATTGAAAATGATGTAAACTGCATATTTATTGAGTTTTTCATAAAAAAAGCCTCCAAATTTTTATTATTCTGCCGTTTTTTAGTCATATTTCTTCCGTTGGATCGGTGTACGACACGTCGTAACCCTGGAACATGCGTCATAAACCGGGAAATAATTTCTGATGAATATATTTGAAAAGCGTCGTAACCTCGGAACGTCGTAACCTCGGAACGTCGTAACCTCGGAACGTTGTAAGCCGGACCCGTCGTAAAACGGGGACTGCCTGTATATACTGTATGTGTATATCTTGTAATGTTTATGCATGCATATGTAGGTATATATGTATATGTCTGTATGTACATCTGTAGACATTTGAAAGATGATGATGATAACAATTGTAAATATTAATCCTGAAGAGGCAGAGTTTCTTGATAATGCATCCAAGTCGCTGTTTTTGACAGTGTCCCATCATTGTCTCCTTAATCCCTAAGTGTTTATGGCCATCACCTAAGATGCCTCTAATCAGATTAGAAAATTCGTAGTACTACCTTTGAAGTTTTCCTTGTAGGGTCTTGCCCCTACAGCTTTTTTTGCATACAAGTTCCATGTAGAATTTCCCAAACCACTCTCTAGTTCTGCTTCAGTAGTGTCTTGGGTCACATTCTAAGTGGAAAAACTACACGTAACCATAACCGATGCTTTGAATTCTCACTTCAAGTAGGCTGTGTGATCCTCAGAAGGCCGTGTGCAGAGTTTCAGAAGTGGCTGGCAAAGCATCAAGTAGAACCTTTGGTAGTGATTATTCTCAGGGAAGGCTACTTTGTATCTTTTCATTATATTTTTACCCCTATCAGCTTCCTGATATCCTTCTCTTCACACAAGGAAGTCCAGAGTTGGGAGGGGTAGATTGGACAGTTGTTATGCTACAAGGCCATTGAGCCATGGCATTTCAAGTCTCAAGTTTATTCATAATACTCCCTTTTCGATGAGTTCTTCAGTTTGGTCTTGGTAGCCTTTCGGAAGGGCAAAGGATATTTCTGTCGATATGTAGGACACATGCTTCCACTTTCTGGTACACCTTTTAGCAGGATGGATTCAACTGCTTGGTATCGGAGTAGTTCTCTCATTTTTGGATGACTGGTATGTTCCCACCTCTGATGACCTTGAGGGTGAATAATTATATTTTGTCTAACCTCAGGGCTGAGCATTATGTTCAATACTGACTAATCTATGCTTTTCCAATCCAGTCAATTGTTAATCTTGGGATAAAAATTAGTCTCTCTTTAGGGGGGTTTTTCCAACAGAGATGGACAATTTTCTACCACTTTTGAGAACTTTAATGGGTTGGCCTGTAGACCTCAGGAACCTTTTACACTGTCCTCAGATTTTTTGGAGGCAGACTTGGGAGCCATTCTAAGAAACATTTGATGTCAGGGAGTTGGAAGGTAAACAATCTACAGCTTGTGGCAGTTTGGAATGGTTGTACACAAGAGAACATCTAGTCAGAGACAATGTGATTGCAGTCTTTTCCGACAATTCAACCTCTGATTCTTACATAAGATGATGAGAAGACACAGATCAAGAGATTTGTTCAGGCTAGCATAGAAACTTCCTTCTTTGGATAGAGCCCAGCAACATCATTCCTTTACCTCATTTTGTCTTATGGAAAAGCATTGTTATTGGAGACCAACTCAGCAGAAAAAGGCAAGGTCTTCAGTCAGATAGTCTCCTCTTCCTCAGGCTTGCCATAAGTTGTGGAACCTCTGAGGAGACCCAGACACCAATCTGCTCATGACTGCCCAAAACGCTACTCCCAGTTTACTGCCCTCCATGCCAGGATCCTCAGGCATGGGCAGTTGGTGCCTTCCTTCAGAATGGTTGAATCTAGATCTTTATGCTTTTCCTCTATCTGCAGCTTTGAGGAAATACTCAACAAGTTGTAAGGTTTCCAGAATACAAGGATGATTTTGATAGCTTGTTGATGGCCTGAAAGGGAATGTTTCCCCTCAGGAAAGATCTTTTCAAGACAGTTTTATTTTAGAAGATTCCATCAAACTTCCACATGCTTCATCTGACCACGTGGGGATTGTCATTGTCTGTTACGAGGTAAGGGCATTTCTAGAATGGCCATGGAAGCAATTCTTAAGTCTAGAAGGCCCTCCACTGTTCAACTTGTATATCAATAACTGTGGTCAGTTTATTGATCTTGATGCTTGTCCAGAGTGATATCCAGCACCTGTTCACTAGATAGCCTGATTCAAGTTCTGCCAGTATTTCAGGTATGCAAAGCAGTTTTCTCTCACAGTGATCAAAGGATATCGTTTTACATTGCATTCAGTTGTGCATCATGCTGACTGGAATATCTCTCACGATTAAGTTTGATGAGGTTTGATATCTTTTGTGAAGGGAATTTCAGTCTTCCTGTCGTGGTTTACGATGAAATTTAGACGTCCTCCAGACTTTTAACACAACCTCAGTTTGAGCCTTTTGATAAGGCATTACATAAGAACTTTGAAGACACCTTTCTTTTAGCTCTTGCTGCGGCAAAGTGTGTTAGTGAGCTTTAAGCCCTTTCTTGTATGTGGGCTTTGTTCTTGTGGCGACTTCTATCTTTTCTTTTATTGTTTAGAGAAAAGATATAGAAGTGAAAGCCCTTGTCAGATTTGTGAAGTGCCTAATTTAACTGCTTTGGTAGGCAGTGCTGAAGTGGCTATCTTATGTCCAGTTAAAACTCTTAAGGGTTTATATTAGTGAGCTTCGAGCCCTTTGTTGTATGTGGCCTTTGTTCTCGTGGCAACCTCTCTCTTTTCTTTCATTGCTTAGAGAAAAGATTAGCAGTGAAAGCCCTTCCCAGATTTGTGACAGTGCTTAATTTAACTGCTTTGTAGGCAAGGTAGCTTTGGTAGCTGCCTTATGTTTAGTTAGAATTCTTAAGGGTTTACCTGGATAGACATAAACCTTTAAGAGGAGGAGTTAGTATTTATCTGTGGTGTTAGGAGACCAAACACTCCTATGTCCAAGAATGCTTAAGTCAATGCATGCACAGTTGATTCCTGGGCTTTTACTATTTTTGAAAATAATCCTCATGACTTCCTTACTGTAAGGACATCTTTATTTCCTTTAAAACCTTTTGCTAGAGAAGGTTGTCATGCAAGCTAGGAGAGTTGTAACTGTTGTTGACTCATATTATTTACAAAATGTTCAAATTTAGCATCAGGTGTATAGCCCTTAGTCCCATCATTGCGGCGGGGACTCTCCTGAACGAAATATGATAGTAACCTTGCTTTCTATCTTGTCATTAGTTGTTAGGAAATCCCTCTGTTGAATTTTGGGAGCATGAAGGTACACATTGGTGTATAGGAGCACACCTTCATACAGTATATGAAGGTGGTAGTTGTCTTTAGTGTTGGACTGTCGGTTATGGGCTTTCGACTCAGGCACAGGAGTCACATGTACTCTATGAGATAGTGCTTTTTTCCTGTAAGGATCATCTGACAAGTATTGCTACAATGGCCTTACACCTTGTTGTGGTTCCAACCTCTGGTGACAGTACTTGCCAGAAGGATTATACAACAGGCAGGAATGTTGAGAAGTTTTTTCTCTCTGTAAAAAGCATTTAGTTCACTTGGCTGAACATTGTTTCTCTGGCTGCACTAACCCACCGTCCTCATTCAATGTGGAAGTCAGCTGACTTTAACAGTAGGTAAGATTCACTTCAAATAATGAAAATTTTCATGATGAAATGAAATTTATGGATACTTAACTACTGTTAAAGTGGAAACCCACCCTGCCTCCCCACATCTTCGTTGGTGGTCATGAAGAGTAAACATTCCAATGCCACCTGGTGGGAAACAGATGATTGCAGAGACAGTCCTAGCAAGTTAGCCAAGCGTTATTGTTTTATTCTGAATGCTGATTGCTCCTAATGGCATGAAGATATAAGCTAACTTTAACAGTAGGCAAGTAATCCAAATAATTAATTTTATCATGAAAATTTTCATTCTGTGTATTTTACCATGAGGGTTGAGATGTTGTCACAGCTGAATCATAGCTTTTGTAGACTTATTTTTTAATAAGCAGTATAAAATGCAAGGATAGGTCTAGGTTTTCATATTGGTATTTGAGTTTCTCAAATTATGAAATTTACTAACAAGCAAGATTTTTTTCATTTTAGTGTGACTATTTACAAAGAAGGGAAGACTTAAAACTTTTATGCTATGTTATAAAGAGAAATAAATGATCAGAACAGTAAGCACAACTTCCCGTTGACATAACTTTATTTTTAAATGGGATTCTTGTAAATTTGAGGCACTGTAATGTAATTCAATGTACTTGTGGTTGCTTCCATTTTAACATAATTTTATCTCGTCCAGATGCTGCGAACTCAACTCCTGTATGTTCGAGCTTATTTGTTCACTTGTAGATCAGATGCAGGAGATCAGTTGCGCAAGATGTTATGGCCAAGAGATCACATGTACGAGCATGTTCACCTGTATTCAGTATCAGTAAGTTACTTGTCAATTTTTGTCATGGTTGGTTTTATGTAGTAATTTCACTGTAAAACAGATAAGAAAGTGTGAAGATCAGATTGGCATCAAAGGGAACAGATGAAAACAAGGTGACCCAAGTCAAATAGGCAATGTAGAGCTCAGTAACCAGTGTAACTATTAATTAAGGAAAGCCAAGTTCATGTTGATAGACTTTTGTCAAGTGAATTTGCAGTAAATATTGGGATGTTAGAGGGTTATGTTTTGTCATCTTTGCTGTTTTCCCTCTTTCATGGACTTTATAATGAAAAAAGTGGTTGAAAATGGAAGAGGGTTTTGGCGTACAGTCATGACAGAAACTTAACAGATTTAGAATATGCAGATGATGCTATTTTCATTACAGATCTAGAATATGCAGATGATGCTATTTTCATTAGCAGAACAATACGAGATTTACAAAACTTGCTTAATAAAATATACCATATATTAAGAGAGAGATTATTCAAGAAAAACAAAATAACTGTAATGGGACAGTGCTCATGATGGGATGAAATAACATTAGATTAAGAAAGGATTGAGATTGAATCTTGATAATATTGAGGAACAACGATATCCAATATAGATTTGCTAGAGTTGAAATTTAGTGAAAGATAAAAAAAAAGGCAAATCAAACAGTGTAGAAGCTGAATAAGTTTGGAAATAAGAATGACATTGCATATGAAAGCAGATTATAGTATACATTAGTATAACCTGTATGCTGTATAGACATTAATTATGGTGTGACAAGGAAATTATATCTAATGATAAAGATTTGGTTGAATTGAGAGTAAAGCTTTAAGGAGAATAATAGGTGTCAGATAGCAGGTTAACAAGAAAGGATAATATAAGGGAAACTATGGAAGTTTAGCATGCAGATCTGATGATATGAAGAGGAGATGGATAAGGCTTGGACTTGTCGTTTGCACCTTCCGGCACCCAGAGAGAAAAGTGTGGGCTCCCGTGAGCACCAGAAGAGATTGAGGCTCCAGACTGACTTGGATGCTAACTTTGAGACAGATGGCTTTATGTGGAATGTAAAGCACAGGAAAGACATGGATGACAGAATTTATCTGAGGCCTGTAGTATCAAATGGCACTGGAGATGATGATGTTAATGTTAAAATTGTTACAGTTTTTATTATTTGAGCAGCATAAACAGAAAATTGATTTTCACATTGTCTAGACAAATCTGCTATGTGTAGTTTATTATTATTATGTATTAGGTAGTTTAACCATATCATGGTTAGTTGGGCTAGATTAAGTCAACCTTTGTCAGCACTGACCCTTGCCTTTGGTATTAAAAGTAGTAGGATGTCTGGTGTGAGCTTCTGGGCTGGTTAAATAATAGAGACCTTTCATATCAGAATTCTCTATGTATGTATATGGCTTAAAAGCCAAGTTTTGGGGCAGCAAGGCCATTCGGCACTGAAATGTAGAAGAATGAAGCAGACTAAAGTACAGGGCTATCCGTATCCGGGTTTGGTTTTATAAAATGCGTGAGACATTTGCCTTGACTTACTAAAGGTCACCAGAGGCTCACTTAAATTTTTGCCCAGCACCCATGATATTTCTTTCCCTCTATTGTATAGCAGTTTGACTAACATCCTGGCTGCCAAATGAACATACTCAGTACTGGCTACTTTGTAATGTTTCTGGTAATTAGCAAGCTTCTTGTCATGTAATCAGGTTCTCTGTATGCGAATATTTTTAACAAATTTATTTTTTTTTTATTTGAACAACTTAAGCTTGTTTTTCTTCTGTACAGTTATGTAATTTCATTTTGTGAAAGCTCACTTAGTAAATTACAGGTCCTATTGTTTTGTTCTGTGTGAATTTGGGTACTGTACAACTTTTGATACATCTTAAATAATTTTATGCTCTACATTAGTCTCCAGTACAAATCTTTGTACGTTTTACCTCCTCTAGCATTCCTTGTGCTTTGTACTGCTGGCAGCACTAAAGGTTCTTGGCAGTATCCCTGTGGCCACAGGTGCACTGTCTTACTATATTTTACTCAAGTTCCTCTGGTTTCTTTCCACCTAAGTATCAACCTTTCTCATTCCAGTTTTTAACTCATTAAAAAATAAATCTCTCTGGCCTGTCCTGTGAGAAGAAAAAAGTGACTCTGAACTTAATTTTATCACACTTATAGATTAACCTCAGTGCTAAGAAAATTCTTTATTCTAATATGGTAACTCATTCATTCATGCTGTATCTTTTGGTTTGAACCAGTGAGGAGGTTTAAAATTTTAGCTCATTTAATTCACAAAATACTTTTGTATAACAATCTTAAATTTTTGAAATGTTAATGCACAGAAAAATAGATGTAATTATTTTTTTTTTTAATTATAAAGTAGTTCAAAATTAAAGCATCACAGATTGAGAAGTTTTGTTCGTGAATGACTGCTGAAAACTGGAATATATGATAAAGTTGGACTACAAAGGAAGAAGTGACAGAAGGGAATGGATGGAAAGTAAAATACAGAAAGCAGTGTGCCTTGGACTAGTGTCTGCAAAGAACTTTGAGTGCCATCTACAAGTAGTATGCACTTAACAATGTAACCAGAAGGTAACTGTACTGATTATACAGTATTTTAATTAGTTTTCTTTAGTATTTTAAATTTATAAAATTATAAAAATGTTTATAATTGTCTTATGCAATTTTAGGATTTGTGTCTATTAGGACAAGGACAGCTTGTATCACGCGTGCGTCAAGCTGTAACTTTTGGGAGAGATCATGTTCAACAGTGTGAAGTTTGCTCGCCTCGAGGTTTTCTTTGTGAACTGTGCTCTGAAAAGGATGTCATTTATCCATTCCAGCTTGGCACAACTTACACCGTAAGTAATTGGAGAGGATTGTTACACTGAAAATTAGTTTAAAAAATTTAATTTCAGTTCAGTATAGACAAAATTTTTCAGGCCTACATCATTATTAGATTCAGACTCTTCAATTCACCAGGCATTACACAATAATGAGGAGTATTCAGCAGAGGCACTTAGGTTCCATACAGATATTTTTAATCAGACAATGTGGTCCCTTGTCATTGACAAAAATTTAAACAATGTTATCACTTGCAACCCTTTGTGGGTGTATACCAGTATGTAATAGGCCTTTTTGCTTTACTCCTTTAGCTTATAATTCCACCTATTTCTGTCTTATGTTTGTCATTGGTTTCCATTGATCTCTTCCCGACAAACTTTACATCTCTTTGACATGCTTGTGTGTCTCTTAAGTGTCCTGATAGTCCAATTAGATACTTGTACACCACTGTAGTCAACATGTTCTTAAGTACAACCGATTTTTCCTTCTACATAGGCTAGATGTGATGTGAGTTCTCTCCACTCTCTTCTATCTTTTTTGCTTTCTACCTGCACTTCCATCTACTTTGTGTATCCTTCTCCACAGTAATAACAATAATAATAATAATAATATCTACAAAAATTTTCCTTCTAAGGAAGCATCCCGTGCATTTCTTTCAGATTTTTTTTAATTACTTTACATAAATGTAGACAATGTGATACTTTTATCTCAGTAAAATAGCATTGTGATCATAGGTATTAGTAACTATGGCACAGTATTTATTTGGAATTTTGTATATAAGTTTCATTCAGTATGGTAATTTATAAGAAGTTGATTTTCCATGTTTCAAATCATTGTTTTTATATAAGTAACTTACCCAGTAATTACATAGCTATTTATTAGTTTCTTTTGACCGGCAGCTCAAAATTTTGAAATTGTGGGTCATGCTAGTTTGTTTTGGTTATGGCGACATGCCCCGCCCACTTTTGGGTGTAAGAGAAGGTACAACATAGCAAAGAGCTTCAATATGTTTCTGCTGGCTGTGGTTGAAGGACTGTGGTTGGCAGCAGGTCGAATTTTGGAATTTATACTTTGCTGGTTGTTTGCCTTATCTTCAATTGGTGAAGCATTTATTTTCGTAGCTTTTAGGCATAATTAAGATAGTGTTAGGTGAATTTTTATCATTGGTTGACAACTCTTCGCTTGTTTTTTTGACTTGTATTAGACTTTTCTAGGATGTCTGACACTAGTAGTTCTAGTGTTAGGTATTGCAGCAAAGGCTGCAATACTAGACTGACTAAAGAATCTTACGACTCGCACACTGTTCAGTAGATTCACGATGTGAGGAGTGTAGTAACTGGGATATTAAGAAGTGGAAGACTTTAGATGCATATCTCAAGAAACTAGCTAGAGATAGGAAGAGGAAAGCTATGGCTAGGGAATCTAGTAAAGCTTTAGCTAGTCAGGGTTCATCTGCTAAGTCGGATGCAATTGCTCCTGTAATTTCTTCCGTTCCCATTCCATCTCCTCCACCTGTGCAACCCTCTCCTTTACCTGGCTCTCATGTTTCCGACCCCATCACTGTCACCAGTCTGGAGTAAAAAATCAACACTCGTTTCGAGTTGATTGTTCAGTCGATCGCTAAATTAGCGTCGTCAGTGAAATTGCTAATGGACAAGAGTGAATCAGAGCGCCCCGTGGTGCCTTGTGCAAGTGCAGTGATAGTGAAGGAGGTGGCTGTTCGGCCCACTGATTCTCCTAGGCCAAGGTCCCTGACATACTCCCCAGCACCTGGGAGGAGTCAAACTGGCAGCCTAAGGGAGGTCGGTGGGGTCTGTCCCCGAGCAGTCGACCCCTCGGTTCAGTCTGTTGACGAATCCCAGGCTGCAACCAAAGGCCGTTGGAAAGGCCTTCAAGTGAGTGCTCATTGTAGGTATAGAGGGATGAATAAATTTGTTTTTATTTAGCATTTCCCAACGTTTTGTGAGAGAGAGAGAGAGAGAGAGAGAGAGAGAGAGAGAGAGAGAGAGAGAGAGAGAGAGAGAGAGAGCGAGTGTAATTGTTGTTGTGAGTGGTTCGGTTGTTGGAGTTCGTTTATGGCGCTGTCTGTCTGTCTGTCGGGAGTTTTTCGGTTTTGGGGAAGTCTTGGGCAGTTGAGGTCCAACCTTGAAAGTGAACGGGGAGTTCGTCTGTTTTTTTGGGACCACATTAATGGTTCATGTGTCTCTTCTTTTTTTGTTGGTTCGTTGTTGGTGGAGGGTCGGTTTAAGTTTTTTGTTTCGTGGTGTGTGCTGTGATTGGCGACCGTGGACCTTATCCATCTCCAGCAACTCAGGGTGAGTGTTGCGTGTTGTGTTGTTTGTGGGTGTGAATTCCGCCACATAATATTTGGCTGCAGCTGGTACAGCTGCAAGTGAGATTAGTGGCTGGTAGTGTGACTGAAGAGAAGGATGGAAGAGGAACTGGTAAGGTTGAGAGAGGAGAATGGTGGTTGAGGGGTGAGAATGAGAGATTGAGGAGTCAGTTGGAGGAGGTGGGGAATGCTAAGAAGTGCAAAAGAAGAAATGAAAGGAGAGATGAAAGAGTCAGAAGAGAGAATGGAAGACAGGATGGTAGAGGGATGGATAAAAAGTTGGAGGGGAATGATGGGTTGGGAAGAAATGGTTATGTTCATTTTTTTGGAGAAGGGGCTGTTGGAGATTTCTGGAACGTGTGAAGGGGCAAGAGAGAAAGAAAAGGAGGAAGAAGTGAATGGAAGCGTGAGTGATGAAAGTGATGTGGAAATAGGAAGTAAGAAACGAGAGAATGAAAGGCAGGGTAAGGAAAAGGGGAATGAAAAGCAGGGAAGGAATGGAGGGAAAGTAAGGATAAGTCAGGGGAAGAAAAAGGAAGAAGGGAAAGGGAAAGGAAACTGGTAAGAAGTGTAAGGAAGTGGGAAAGGCAGGAAAGAAGGGAGAGGGTGAAGGCAGTAGTGATAGTGAGGTGGATGGAGGTGTGGATAAAAGTGGATAAAAAGAGGGGAAAGAAGAGTGTAATGAGTAAGATGAATGTTGGAGTGGACTCTTTGTATTCGGAAGAGGGTATGAAAGGACAGAGTGAAAGTAGCGAAAGTGAGAGTGAAAGTGAGAAAGAAGTGAGAAAGGCTATGTATGTGAGGGAGGTACTGTGAAAGGTATAATGACTATGTAGGGATGTGCATGATTTCTTAAGGGAGTATGAAAGGTTTTGTCAGGATAAGTATGGGGAAAGTAAGAGAGTGTGGGCACGAGAATTAGGAGAATATTTGACTGGGTTTTTGCTTGATATGTATAGGGTTATTATGAGTGTGGGAGATGTTGAGTATGACAAGGTGAAAGCTAGACTAGTTGAGCAAGCGAAAGTGAGTGTTAAGTATAAGAGGAAGAATGAATTTGATGAGGCAAGAATGAAAGCTGGGGAAACCTTGTTTTGCTTGTAGGCTGGAGACCAAGGAAGAAGTTTGGGGATGATGGGATAGATGAATGTAAGGAGTTAGTACAAGTTGTTAGGGACAGTGCCAGATGGAGTTAGAGAATTTGTGAACTTGAAGCGGAAGGAGAAGAAAAAGATGGACTTTGACTTGGGGAGAAATTTTGGAAATTGACAGAAGATTGAGAGCTTGACAGGGTTATAAAAGAGAGCAGAAGTGTAAGTGTAAGGGGCTGGGGTAGATGAGAGTACTAGAGTTTGGAAGCTTTAGGGATGCAGTGTTGAGGGGCCCAATGAGAATGGCCGATTGTAATAGATAGGAGTGTAAGAGAAGTAATGTGGAGGTGCCAGTGAGGATGAATGGTGGGTTTGTAAGGGAACAACGGGTTGACGGGTTAGGGATTTTTCGATGAGTGGAAGTCGAGCTAAGTGTTTTAGATGTGGAAAGGAAGGACATACAAAGAATGAGTGTAGGTGTGGGCTTTGGGAGCGTGTTTGGTGTGAGCAACCGGACATTTGGTAAGGAGTGTACGAAAGATAGGGGTTAAATGCTACAGGTGCGGACAGGTGGGTCATGTTGCTAATGGTTGTAGGGGTACCTCCAGTGAATGTAATATGTGGCAACTGTGGTAAGAATGGGGTGAATGTGTTCAGAACCGTGTTGCGAAGTGTGTGTGAATGTGGAATGGAAGGGCATGTATCAAGTGTATGTAGACGAAAGAGGGTGACTGTGACAGCGAATTCGGGAAACTGAGTGTGAAGGGGGTTCAAATGGGTGGATCCTCCAGATTTTAAGCGGTGCGTGTGATGCATGTACGTAGGGGTTGTTGCATGAGGGGTTGTTGCATGAGGATCAGCAATTTGTTTTGATAGAGTATGGTAGAAAACGAAGAAAGGGAAGAACGTAAGTAAACTGAATGGTCGTAGTTGTGTGATAGGTGTGAGTGCCAAAGTGAAAATGAGTGATAAAGCTGAAAACGGATGAATGGGATGGTATGAATAGAACGTATAGCATATGCGGGTTTGATATAACCGAGTTGACTGAACGTGTAGGGGTTAGTGAACGGTTGGAGGTGTAAGAGTAAGAGAGCGTAGCAGTAATAGCGAGTGATTGAAAGCATGAATGAATCGTTGCAAGAATTGGAAAGGTCAATGAGCTTGGGGAGGTATTTGGGAACGAGTTAGAGGGTATAGATGAGATTGTGGATGAAATTGAGAGTGGTAATAGTGAAGAAGATAGCGTGAATCTGAGAGAGAATGGAGGAGAAGATGTGAGTTTGAATGTTGCTAGAAGAGAGAATGATTCTGAGAATGATTACGTGCCAGCAAACGCGATCTAGAGGACCTGCTAGTGAGCATCCATGGGTGTTGCATAAAGCAAAGACCCCAAATGCTAAAAAGGAGGAGAAATATAGAGGGATGAATAAATTTGTTTTTATTTAGCATTTCCCAACGTTTTGTGAGAGAGAGAGAGAGAGAGAGAGAGAGAGTGTAATTGTTCTTTGTTGGAGTTCGTTTATGGCGCTGTCTGTCTGTCTGTCGGGAGTTTTTAGGTTTTGGGAAGTCTTGGGCAGTTGAGGTCCAACCTTGAAAGTGAACGGGAGTTCATCTGTTTTTTTTGGACCACATTAATGGTTCATGTCTCTTTTTTTTTTTGGTTCGTTGTTGGTGGAGGGTCGGTTTAAGTTTTTTGTTTCGTGGGTGTGTGCTGTGATTGGCGACCGTGGACCTTATCCATCTCCAGCAACCGAAGATCAGGGTGAGTGTTGCGTGTTGTGTTGTTTGTGGGTGTGAATTCCGCCACAGTAGGTCCTCCAGCTCCAAAGATTTTAGTCCCAGGCGCGCACGGTGCTACGCGGACAAGTCACGCCCACTGAAAAGGAGTGCAGTGAGTTTGAGACTTCTTCCCCTGTTCCTTGTAAGAAGAGCAAGGATTCAGCAACACCCCAGAACAATTCTCTTCATCTTCTTCGAATGACGATCGTAATTTGGTGCTGAAGCGCCTTGTGGTGTGGAGACGTTCTTTGTCGAATAAAGAAGCTACTGCATTGGGTTGGGCACCCAGCGCCCGAAAGCCAGCACTAACTCAGCCAAGCTCCGTTTGCGGTTGAGCACCCGTTGCCGCCCAGTCTCCAACAGGTTTCGTCCCTGACTCCTGTCTCGACAGTGGCCCCCAATTGCCCATTGGTGCCTGCTCCTCCACCGCTTCTTACTAGTGTCTCTTGGACGTTGTTTTTCCGCCAGTTGACCCGATTCAGAGGAAACTGGATAATATTCTCAGTTTGCTTCAGAAGGCTCTTCCTATGGCTCAGACGACAGTGGACTTACCACTTTCTCCTGTCTCTTCTGAGGAAGAAGTTGTTCCAGAACAAGATGCTCCTTTGTTGGCGTACTCTGCTCTGTTGAGATTCCTGCTAGAGACTTATCCTAGCTTCTTTTCACCAGCTACTCCCTCCATTCTTGCTTCGACCTTCTTATGGAAGCCTCCTCAGTCGGTCCTTTGAAATTAACGAAATTAGTTCTTTCCTCTTCAGCAAAGAAGGCACTGGATGAAGTAGAAGGGTGGTTTTCTTAGAAGAGGGAACAAGACAAAGCAGTTTTTTGTTTCCCTCCTTCCAAGTTGTCCAGGTCGAGCTATAGGTTTTATGCGACCGGAGAAGCTCCTTCCCTGGGAGTCTCTACCTCCTCTCCGGGAGACTTCTCCGGCCTTATTGACTTAGCTAGGATAGGAGATCAGCTTTCTCCTCAGCCAAAATTATGTTCTCGGCCTCGGAACTTGCACACCTTCTTAAAAATATTTTTAAGGTGTTCGAAGTGATGAGCTTCCTTGACTGGGTGGTGGGCGCTCTGGCACGTAGACTTAGAGAGTACTTTGCTACCTCAAGAAATCTTGTCGGATCTCTTGGGAGTACTTTCCTGTATTCACAGGGGTGTTTGCGATAGTATGCAGGAGTTAGCCAGTCTGTATGCCATGGGTATTCTTAACCCTTTCCTGCTCAATTGACGTCATATTACGCAACAACCCCCTACCCCCCTTCTTGTCTGACTGACGTAATTATTACGTAAAATTTACCGACATTTTTCGTACGTGTGGTAGGGGTAAATTTTTTTTATTTTCGGACAGTTGGTGGTTTCCATAGGCTAAAGCATACCTTGGACCGTGTAACTCAGGCATCGATACGCCAGGCAAGCAGTCCCTATACTGCGCATGCGCAATTCCCTGGCATAGTAAATTTCCACAATGAAATCAGCTGATCCTACCCACGTTTCTCTCTCGTATCTTACATTTTTTTATAAAATGTAGGATTACATTATTGGAAACACTCTGTTTGGTATCCTCTATTTTCTATAAATTTTTAGTTCCTCTACTGTGCATGCGCAAATCCATGACGTAGTAAAATTCTCACAATGACATCAGCTGATCGCACCCACGCAGGCCTGGCAGGCCACACTTCTGTCAGAGACCATGCGTTTGGCTGGGTAAACACGTGTGGCTGTTTACATACAGCGACGTCAATTGAGAACAGTTTCCAACATGCTTTCGCAAAGTTTTTACAGTAAAACTAGTTAGTGCATCACATAAGAGACGTTTGGATTTTAGGCAAATCTCATTTTTTCATATACAGGCAGTCCCGGTAGTGCATCACATAAGAGACGTTCCTGGATTTTTTAGGAAATATGGCCCCAAAATGGCAGAATAATCTAATTTGAATTTTTGATGTAAAACATTTTTCATTATCATTAAAAGTAAGGTTTCTTATATTTTTATCGATATTTAGAGAATTTTGTTGGCTTTCTCATAAAAATAATTCATTCACCCAACTGTTATAGCTTTTGAGCTACTTAACGATAATGTTGACAACGGTAACATTTTTTTTTCGTTTCGAACAGCTTATAACGTCAAAATGAAACTGTTGCTGTTACCAAAGCCATTTTTCTTGACTCTCACTTTATTCCTCAACCTTTCCTCTACATTTTTGTATATTTACAAAGTAATTTCTATGAAAAAATCCGAGGTAGAGCTCTTCAAAAAAATGTCCAGCGATAATTCTCACCGTATGCCTGGCATAAAGCTCTGTTTCTTACCCACTTTTCTATCAATTTTTCACCAACTGGACTTATTCGTTTTTCATTGTTTTATATGTCGATATTTAGAGAATTTTCTTGGCTTTCTCATAAAAAATAATTCATTCGCCTAACTGTTATAGTTTTTGAGCTACTTAACAATAATGTTGACAACGGTAACTTTTTTTTTTTTTGATCAATTTATAACGTCAAAATGAAACTGTTGCCGTTACCAAAGCCATTTTTCTTGACTTTCCCTTTATTCTTCAACTTTTCCTCTACTTTTTGTATATTTACAAAGTAATTTCTATGAAAAATAACCGAGATAGGGCTCTTCAAAAAAAAAAATTTTTCTAGCGATAATTCTCACCATAGGCCGGGCAGAGCGCTCTGTTTCTCGCCCTCTTTTCTATCAATTTTTCACCAACTGGACTTATTCGTTTTCCATTTTTTATATGTCAATATTTAGGGAATTTTATTGGCTTTCTCATAAAAAAATTATTCATTCGCCTAACTGTTATAGCTTTTGAGCTACTTAACGATAATGTTGACAACGGTAACATTTTTTTCATTTCAATCAAATTATAACGTCAAAATGAAACTGTTGCCGTTACCAAAGCCATTTTTCTTGACTCTCACTTTATTCTACAACTTTTCCTCTACATTTTCGTATATTTACAAAGTAATTTCTATGAAAAATAACCGAGATAGGGCTCTTCAAAAAAAACTTTTTTCTAGCGATAATTCTCACCATACGCCGGGCAAATCGCTCTGTTTCTTACCCTCTTTTCTATAAATTTTTTCACCAACTGGACTTATTCGTTTTTCATTGTTTTATATATCAATATTTAGAGAATTTTGTTGGCTTTCTCATAAAAAAATAATCCATTCGCCTAACTGTTATAGCTTTTGAGCTACGAACGATAATGTTGACAACGGTAACATTTTTTTTCGTTTCAATCAATTTATAACGTCAAAATGAAACTGTTGCCGTTACCAAAGCCATTTTTCTTGACTCTCACTTTATTCTACAACTTTTCCTCTACATTTTCGTATATTTACAAAGTAATTTCTATGAAAAATAACCGAGATAGGGCTCTTCAAAAAAAACTTTTTTCTAGCGATAATTCTCACCATACGCCGGGCAAATCGCTCTGTTTCTTACCCTCTTTTCTATAAATTTTTTCACCAACTGGACTTATTCGTTTTTCATTGTTTTATATATCAATATTTAGAGAATTTTGTTGGCTTTCTCATAAAAAATAATCCATTCGCCTAACTGTTATAGCTTTTGAGCTACGAACGATAATGTTGACAATGGTAA
Source organism: Macrobrachium rosenbergii (assembly GCF_040412425.1). Classification (NCBI taxonomy): domain Eukaryota; kingdom Metazoa; phylum Arthropoda; class Malacostraca; order Decapoda; family Palaemonidae; genus Macrobrachium; species Macrobrachium rosenbergii. Next base: position 15,492,950 of record NC_089786.1, on the reverse strand, counting down.
CATTTTTTTTTCAATCAATTTATAACGTCAAAATGAAACTGTTGCCGTTACCAAAGCCATTTTTCTTGACTCTCACATTATTCTTCAACTTTTCCTCTACATTTTCGTATATTTACAAAGTAATTTCTGTGAAAAATAACCGAGATAGGGCTCTTCAAAAAAATATTTTTTCTAGCGATAATTCTCACCATACGCCCGGCAGAGCGCTCTGTTTCTTGCCCTTTTTTCTATCAATTTTTTCACCAGCTGGACTTATTCGTTTTCCATTCTTTTATATGTCGATATTTAGAGAATTTTGTTGGCTTTCTCATAAAAAATAATTCATTCGCCTGACATTCATAGTTTTGTAGGTTACTGAACGAAAATATGAAAATAAGTAAAGATTTTTTTTTCGTGAAATAACTCACATTTTTTGTATTTAGAGGGCTGGGACTCTTATCCTGACTATTCCACCACAAAATATAAACATTTAGAAAAAAAGGACAGCAAAATGAACGTTGTTGGCATAAAATTTCTATTTTTGCTGAATTTTCGAAATAATTATTTTTTCGCACTGTCGAGCGCTCCCAGACACATCGGGGCTCATGTGCCCTCAGTGATGTGATAACTATACAGATATGAAAGGGTTAAGAAGAGGGAGCTTTGGTGCTCCTTTACTTCGAAAGGCGTCACTCCGACTCAGAGATCGGCCTTCCTATTCTCCCCCTTGGACAAGACATCTTTTTCCACAGGCTACAGTACTGAACATCGCCTTTGACTTGCAGAAAAAGAACACTCAGGACCTGCTCTTCCAGTCTATGAGACGCCCCAAGGAGTCTTCGACTCTTCCTCCCAGATCTTTGTCTCCGTTGCAACCTACTCCCTTTCGGAGCTCCTGTTCTAGATCCCAGACTAGAACAAGAACTTATATCTGTTTCCCATAGTGTTCCATCAAGAAGCCCTCTCCCAAGTCTTACTCCAAGAAATGAAAACAGTCCTCCATACTCAGGTAGGAGTGCAGCCCCTTCACTTTTGGGAACGGTGGGAACAAAAGGGAGCAAAATCTTGGATAGTGTCTGTCCTGAAGGAGGGCTACACTATCTGATTTTTGAACACTCCTCCTCTAATCTGCAAGCCTGTCGAATTGACAGCTTACTCTCCAGGCTCAGAGAGATTTGCTGCGCTCTTGCTAGAGGTGGAGTCCCTTGTTCAGAAAGAGGCTATAGAGCTAGTAGAGTACGTTCATTCTCTGGGATTCTACAACTGTCTCTTTGTGGTGCCCAAGTCATCAGGGGGCTGGAGACCTGTTTTGGACATAAGTGCTCTAAATGTCTTTGTCAAAAAGACAACATTCAAGATAGAAACAAACCATTCAGTCCTTGCATCCATTCGCCAGGGAGAGTGGATGGCGTCCATTGACATGCAGGACGCGTACTTTCACATTCCAGTACATCCAACTTCCAGAAAGTACCACAGGTTTGAGTTTCAGGCAAGGTGTTCCAATTTCGGGCTCTTTGCTTCGGCCTCTCAACAGCACCACAAATGTTCATGAGGGTATTGGCTCCCCTAGCGAAATGGCTTCATTTGATGGTGTTAAAGATCTCCCTATATTTAGACGACTGGCTACTACGTTCCCGCTCGAAAGCTCAATGTATGGAGGACATACACACGACTTCTCTTGGCTCAAGAATTGGGCCTTTTCATCGATCGGGACATGTCTTTCCTGACGCCTTCTCAGGAGATTCCTTATTTAGGGATGACAATCAACTCGCAGGATTTTCGGCTTTTTCCCAGTCCTGAAGAGAATAGAAAGTGTCTCCAGACAGTGAAAGAATTTCTGAATCTAAACTTTTGCTCAGCCAATCAGTGGCTGAGTCTTTTAGGTACCCTCTCATCCATGGAACAGTTCGTCACTCTGGAAGGACTTCATCTGAGGCCTCTCCAGTTTTTCCTCAGAGCCAGCTGGAACAGGAAAAATTTCAAGACTCGTTCGTGGTCCCAATAACGATGGAAATCAAGGAGGATCTTTGTTGGTGGAATTCCAGGAAGAGACTATCCGAAGGGAAATCTCTTCATCTTCTGAACCCCAGCCTAGAGTTCTTTTCAGATGTGTTGAACCTAGGTTGGGGAGCTCTTTTGGTATTAAAAGGAGTGTCAGGAACCTGGTCTCAGGAACAGCAAAACTGGCACATCAACGCGAAAGAATTACATGTGATATTTCTAGGCCTACAGTGCTTTGCTTCAGAAATTTGGGAGGAGGACAGTAGCAGTGCATTCTGACAACATGATGGCACTGGCGTACATCAAGAAACAAGGAAGAACCCTTTCTTTCTCCCTGTATGAAGCGGCAAGGACCTTCTTCTTTGGTTACAGGGGAGACTTAACGTTCTCGCGGAAGAATTGAGCGTCTAAGACAGATCCTTCCCACAGATTGGACATTAGACCTGTTGGTTTGTGTGGATCTGTGGAAGCTCTGGGGGAAACCCATGATAGATTTGTTCGCGTCTTCCATAAATCACTGACTTCCTCTCTTCTGCTCACCAGTTCCAAATCCCTTGGCATGGGCGACCAATGCACTGTTGCAGGATTGGTCCAACAAAGATCTGTATGCCTTTCCCCCAGTCAGTTTAGTGAGGTAAGTTATCGACAAATTCCGGTATCATCAAAACCTATCCATGATCTTGATAGCCCCCTTCTGGCCAGCAAAAGAGTGGTTCCTGGATCTACTAGAACTTCTTGCAGACTTCCCGAGACTGCTGCCACAGAAACAAGAACTTCTCAGGCAACTCACTTCCGTCGGTTTCACCAAAACCTGTCTTCTCTGGCCCTAACAGGTTCAAACTGTTGAGCAGCTGCTCCGAAAGAAGGGCTTTTCAAGAGTGGTTGCAGACACAGTTGCAAAGTGTAGAGGTCATTCTTCAGATAACGTCTACCAGGCAAAATAGTCCATCTTCAGGTCCTGGTGAAGACAAAATAACGTGTCCTCTTCTGAGACCTCTGTAGCAGAAATAGCGGACTTTCTTCACTTCCTACGCTCCACTAAAGGACTTTCCACCTCTACCATTAAAGGATACAGAGCTATGCTTAGCTCAGTTTTCTGCCATAAAGGAATGGACTTATCATCAAACCAGGATTTGTCCAACCTTAAGTCCATTGACACTGCAAAGCTTAAAGAAAAACCTTTGCTGTTCTGGAACTTAGACGTGGTCCTTAAGTGGCTTTCCAGTTCATGTTTTGAGCCCATGCAGTCTGTCTCTTTAAGGGATCTAACCAGGAAAACTTTTTCTTGTCGCCTTGGCCACCGCTAAGAGGTCCAGTGAAATCCGTGCTTTGGACGGAAACAGGATTTTCTCAGGGGAATGCAGTTTGCTCCTTTTCCCTAGACTTTCAGGCTAAAAACAAATCACCATTGAATCCACGGCCTCGTGCTTTTACGATCAAGAACTTGTCCGGGATAGTGGGGCTGTCTGAAGAAGAAAGAACTCTCTACACAGTAAGGGCCCGAGTTTTATCTTCACAGAATGAAGAACATTCGTGGCACTTCAAGGAACCTTTGGTGTTCTGTGAAATATCCCTCTAGACCCTTGTCTAACAATGCCCTGGCATTTTTTCTGAGGAATCTGATTTCCAAAGCACATTCCATGGTGAATGAAGACTCTCTCTCTTTCAAGGTAAAACCCCAAGAGATAAGAGCAGTCGCTACGTCTTTGGCGTTTAAGCGCAATTTATCCCTCATCAATTGTACAAGCGATGTTTTGGAAGTACAAGTTGGTGTCTGCATCGCATTATTTAAGGGATATCGAGACTACTTACAGTCAATGCAGTACCTTGGGTCCGTTTTACGTGGCTGGCGTGGTGTTGGGGAAGGAAACGTAGAAAGCAATGTCCTTTCTTTAATCTCTTCTCCTTGCTTAGGGTGTTGAGTTTTGGGGAGCCTGGGAGTACTATGTACTTGGAGTACCCTCCAGTCTTGGCTTGATTTTTGGTGGTTATGGTGACTATTTACTCTGGTTATTTTGTGTGGTGCTGCACCCTAGGTAGGGGCATCTTGTTGTACTTTACTAGCCCTCGGAAATTAGTCCATCGCTACAAAGCACCCACTGTAGTAGTAGGCCCTCAAGGCTTTACCACCTCACCTCTACTGGATAAGATGAGCGCCAACCAGAGGCAGTATCTACCTGTAGCAGAGCTGATTCAATGTTAGCAAATTTCTATTCTCAAACTCATTACTATTAATAATGTTTTGGGGTAGATATGCCTAACATTTCTACCTCCATTCAATGTGGGGATCAGCTATGTAATTACTGGGAAAGTTACTTATATAAAAATGACATTTTTTTTTATAATAAAATTAAGTTTTATATATACTTACCCAGCAATTACCTAATTGAAGCCCACCTGCCTCCCCTCAGTTGGACATAAGGGCATAAACAAATTGAAGCTCTTTGCTATGTTGTACCTTCTCTTACACCCGAAAGTGGGCGGGACACGTCACCATAACCAAAACAAACTAGGGTGACCCTTAATTTCAAAATTTTGAGCTGCTGGTTAAAAGAACTAATAGCTATGCAATTACTGGGTAAGTATATATAAAACTTTATTTTATTATAAAATGTCACTTTCACATTCTGCTTGAAGATGCATTTTTGTATTTATTTGTTTTTAATATATATACACCGGTAATTTGTATTGAGAAATCCCGTATAGTTTCTATTGTATAAGTAAAAATGTTGTATCAAATGTACAAGTGAAAAAATAAAGTACAGGTTGACCATCACTAATCCGGCATCGTTGGGACCTAGAGGGTGCCGGATTAGCCATTTATTAGGCTAGAATACATGAAACACAGTAGCTAAGCACCTCATCCTAGAATTAAAATATCCCATAAATCAGTGCAAGTTGGTTAATAAAGAAAAGACAATGATCAAATACAGGCAGTGCTCGAGTTACGATAATTCGACTTACGATATTTCGAGTTTACGAAGGGGATAGCAATTAATACCGATACGAAAATATTTAGGAAATATTTTTAGATTTCACGCAGGCAGCGAGAGAGACCAACTTACAATAGACCAACTTCTTTTCCTCCATCTCTTTATTCCATCTGCTAGTTAAAAAAGTAAAAGAGAATGATAAAAGTATATTGTTAGTAACGTTATACTCTTGCGTAAATGTATACAGCCATAAACAACCGAACGGGAAACTGTTGTTTTGCTAATAATCGTATCAGATAACAACTGTTGTGCTTGTATTTCAACCATCGTATGGTAATACACAATTACTATAGTTATGTTACAAATGACGTTAAGGACTGAAATATTTTTTACACTATACCCTTGTTTGCTTTGGAGAAAAGATCGGCAGGGAAATATACTGCTACAGTAACTTTAAGCTGCAAGTTGTAGCTGAAGCTGAGAAAACAATATTCAAGCTGCTAATGACTATAAATTATTGTGCATCGGCAACATGGATGAAATCGACTGTAAATAAAACTGGAGAGAATGTATTTTAATCAAAACTACTGGGCATGAAAGAATACAAATTACTACTGTTTTCACGCCGATAAAAGATAAATACGTAAAGCTCGTATTATGATGAAATCAAGAGAAAATAGCGAACGGAATCTTGATTTTTTTTACTAAAAAAAAAAAAGCCCCCAAAGCGGCCAGCCACGATTCCTGCAAACGTCATATATTAAAGAAAAAATAGCTAAATTAATTTCACAACGAGACCTATTTAAGTTATATTTCGACTTAAAAACACTTCTTATAACGAAAAATATCCTTGTCCCAAATAAATAAACTATCCATATTCATTTACGCTAACTAGAAGCAAGAAAAGCGCTTTGAACTTGGTTAAATGCGGCAATATCGATTCCCAAAACAAAACATTGATTGCAATTTATAATACAAAAGCAATATGAGAATATACGCAATTGGAAACAATGTAGTAAAGCATAACTTTTTAAAAGATCCATGAAAAAGATGCACATTCATTATGTTGATGTTTGTATAATACTGTTAATATGTGAATAGAGTTCAGTATAATGTAGGCTAGGCTACCAGTTTGTTGATGCAGCACACTGCGCCACCAAATCGAAGCGGCCGGCGAGCGAGTTAGCGCAGCGACCCGGGAAATTTGAAAATTAGTGCGGAAACAAGAAATTACTCTAGCCGAAATTTGTGCCGGATTACTGATTGTTCCGGACTACTGATTGCCGGATTAGTGATGGTCAACTTGTATTAAGTAAATATTAAGACTTAAGAGTGCAAAGTAGGAGAAGAATAGGGAAATAGAAAGTGTGCATAATTAACGTAAAAGAAAGCCAGTCTTACACTGAAGATTAGGGTGATAGACAGAATTCTATTAAACGACTAGTAATGTGGACCAAGGAGCGGCTATGTAATATCTAGATGTCCGGGTTGCTGTAATGCAGCAGTGTATCATCTTGTGCAGGTTATGATATCTGGGGAAATGTGGTCTGGTGAAATGCTTGTAACTTTTATCTTTCGTAGCCATAAGAGCCTGGCCATTAATATCTTTTGACATAAATTGTACATCAGCTAGCATGTTGTAAATTGTGTTGTGGTATTGTATGACAGTAATAATATTTATTAATACAAACTGTGTATTAGTGGTGCATATTTAACCACAACACATCATCTAGACTCCTATGCTTATATGGTACTCTCCTCTCCATTGGCAGTATGGCCCTATAAGACCCAGGATAATGATTTTCTCTGAAAAAGTGCATATGGCATACGGGCAAAGATGATGTATCACTCTAGTAGGTTAGATGTTTGTAAGCAACTTTTGTACTAAAACTTGAAGGATGTGAGTTTGCACATCATGTGGAGATGTAGTAGTTTTTTCTCTTTCTTTCAGTGTGGTGTTTGCTACGGCGTTTATCATGCAATTTGCGCGAGAGGGCAGAAAGAATGTCGTCGTTGTTTAAGGAGGCAAGCTAGGAAGGAGTCGGTTGAGGTGGAAAACAGAGAGGAAGTGTAACATTTTTTAGTTACATTGTATACTTTTTATACAAATTAGTCTGTAGTGTATTGTGTGCAGTGGTTTCTTGAAATATGTGTTTTAATGAAAATACATCTGTACTGATAGGGCCTTACCATACTGAGTATCTTTGACTTAAATCACTGTACGACATAAACGAAAGCTAATGAAACACAGTTGGAGATATCTGTACTGTGCTTGAAATTGTTAAACAACAATTATGTACTAGCACTAAATATCTAGTCTGAATACAAAGTTATCCAACTGACAACAAGTTCACTGTGGTTTACCGAGGGTTCTTATCTTACTCTTTCATTGCAAGAGTGAGCGCAAAGTATCTTAGCTTGTCACTACACTTGGTGCTCCTCTGTCGCAGCTATTTCTCACTAGCTTCATGTACTTGTATGGTGTTTTGTTGAATTTTTGCAAGCAAATTTATACTTCCTAGAGCGTAACATTTAATTTATACAACTCCCATGTTATTGTTTATAGTATTAAACATTCACAATAGAGGTCTGAAGTTTTAAGATGTAGGGGTGCAAATTTAACTTGCTGTGATATATATAGTCTTTACCATATGACCATTTCATTTACTTAAAGAACAAATGATAAATTTGCCCTTACAAATTATGTAAATATTTGCAAGTTATACCATTGGGTTTCTCTCCACACTTGAGTACAGTAGACTGTTGACTATGTATCATCCAGAATGGCACTGAGGATTAATAATCCTTGGAAGCATACCAAAGTGTTTTAAGTGTGGATTAATCTTCAGATGTTGATTGGAATCATTTAGTACCTCAGTAAATAGCAGTAGTGTGAGGAACTGCACATTGTTGATGACTTTGGATGAACTAATAGACCATATTGGCAGTTTGGTATATTTTGTCTTGAGTGCCTTGTAATCTTTTCATAATACTGTAGGTTTATTTTGTCATAAATGTGTTGTTGATGTCCACTATACTAAGAATGAATTTGAAGTTATATACTGTAATCCTTTTATGTTGTTATAATAAAGAACTGTAGTAGCTTCCATTGTGGAGTCTGTAGTATACCTGTACATGTAATGTATTTGTACAAAATTGAAATCCATTACCACATTGGAACTTCAAATATAGATATTGTTTGTACATAGCATAATTCTCAAAAACATTCTGTAAGATTTGAGCAGTGCTACATTATCTTCCCAAAGTACTATGGAACAAGTAATTTACTATAGAGTAAGAGTAATTTACCTCAAGCAATACACATGACTTTGGAGGGTTAGTTGGTGGGCCCTAGTTGTACTATATAGGAATGTGACTAGGTGATCCCATCACACAATGGTACAGTACTTTGCAGTAATAATCTAAGAGCAGCAGTTAGGTTTTTTAATATTTGAAACTACAACTTTTTTCCCTTATTTCAGAATGTGGTACATGATTGATTTAAGTGGACATAATTTGTTGTGGTTGTCATAAGCTTTGTCATGGATATCATTAGTATGTATAAACAATGAAAGCAGCCATTGGATTTATGCTACAGCTTTTTAGGACATGCTTGTATTCTCTGCAACACCAGAGGTTTTAATGAAATCATGTATACAAATTTGTAAACAAATCAGTCTCAGTGATGTAAATATCAAAAGGGAGAAAAAAAAATCTAAGGAAGGTATGTGTAATTTTGTTTGACCATAAACAAATAGATTTCTGATATGTATAAAGATTAACAAGGGACTGTGAATTAAGGTACAGCTCAATAGGGTAGATGGTCATTTCCTTTTGTTAGAATTGTCCTCTTCAGTTTCTATACATCCTGTATTTGGTGGAATGGCCTTTTTGTGTTGTTCTAAAGACAACTTGAAGTTTAGGGTTTAGCCTCTCTGCCATCTTTTTCTCTTAGGCTCTGATGATAATCTGTGTACTTGGATTGGACAGTCCAGGAAGAAATGTATCATTAAACAGACAGTCAGATTCTGCTGCTTTTATCCCTCTCTGCAGCTGCATGCACTGATTGGATTAACTTTTTCCCCTCTGTTTAGTTGTTTGCATTGTAGGGATTGGCCTTCTTTGCTGTCCCAGTGCTTGCAGTGGCTAGAGTGGTTTCTGCCACCTTGTGACTACAAACCCCCCCAGGGATTTGCCTCTACCACCATACAAACTGTTGATCTTCAAGTTTTGCATTGCTTACTATTATAGGACTGACCTTTCTGCTGCCCTGCAACTGTTCACAAAGGATTGGCCTCTTTTGTCACACTGCAACTGTATCCATTGATTGGTATGGCTCTGACACCTTGCAACTGCAATTGCTGCCTGGTCTCTGCCATTCAACAACTGCATCCCCTGCATCCTCTTTGCTGCCTTGCAACTATACTTGCTGGTTGGATTGGTCATTTTGCAATCTTGTAACTCCATCAGGTGATTGGATTAGCCATTTTTGTTGTCTTGTGACTCCATCCTCTGATAGAAATGGGATAGAAAATAATGAACAAATTAGAAGTTTAAAAAGAATCATTAAATAGAAGGATAAGCATGCAAATCACTAGTCAGGTGTTCCAATAGATAGGATTCATTGTTCAGACAGCATGGGTAATTTGACTTATTCGATGACTGAAATGACACACAAACAAAAATTAATTTAGACTAGTTTAGCAACTTATATTTTTCAATAAATAGCATACAGTATTTTCTTTCATATAATTTTCAGTATGTATCAAAGTTCCCACCTTCACATTCTGGATGGTAAATTGAAATTGCTCTGAGATGATGAAGTCAAACTAATCTTTAACTTCAAGGTACATATATTTTATTAAGTTGCTTCCAATAAAAATAAAAATGCAAAATGCAAATTAATGTGAAAAGGTAAAAATTTATTTTAATAAAATATTAATATTGAAATTTCAAATTAAAGATAAACTAGTAAAAAAATAAAGCACTTGCTACATATAAATATACCTACATACCACTTACTGAAAGAATTGGCAACTTTCTCATGTTCTTGGAAAACAAAATTAATACTGTAGTAGATACATAAAACATTATTGTAACTCTGGTTAGATTGGCTATTTTTCTGCGCTGTGACTATCTACTGGATGGATTGGCCTTTTGCTGCTTTGCAACTGCATCCTGTAAATTAGAGTGACCTCTTTGTTGCCTTTTCACTACCTGTAACTGCAACCACAAGGTTGATTAGCTATGCTGCCTTGCAACTGCATCCACTCTTTTAATTGACCTTTTTGGCCAACCTGCAACTTAATGGTAGGGTTGGGTTGATCCTTAAGCCATCCTGCAACTACTTTTGGTTGGACTGGCCTTTTCACCACCTTGAAACATCATCATCTGGTTGATTTGACCTTTTTGCTAACTTGTTACATCTCCTGAGGTTCAACTGGCCTTTTCACCACTGCAAATTCTTATTTTGGGTTGATTGGACTTTTTGCTGCATGATGACTGCATCATATGGCTTTCTTAGAAACACTGCTGCACTGCAAATGCAGTCTCTAGTTGGATTGGCTGTTTTGCCAACTGATGATATCTGATCAGTTTGTCCTTATCAGTGTTGTGACTTCATCCTTTGGGTTGACTGGACTTGTTGCTTCTTACTATAATATGGTTGCCTCATATAGTTATGTTTAGTGACCTTTGCCACACTGCAAATTCATCTGGTTTGAATGGTCTTTTTGCTGCACTGTTTTACATCCTCTGGTTGGATAGGCCTTTTCACTGTCCCATGAAGGCTTCCCTGGGGTGGATTGGCTTTTTTACTGCCCTATGACTGCAGGCTGTGCTTGGATTGTCCTTTTCATTATACTGTGACAGCATCTGGTTCAATTGGAATATAAAATTAAGGTAAAAGGCCAAGTGCTGGAGCTCATGAGGTCATTCAGAGCTGTTTAAACTTTTAAGAGGTGGAAAACTTTGCAGTTGCACTATGAAACAATTGTTAGGAAAGGGTGGAAAGAAAGATAGAAGATAGAAGAAACAAGAATATGAATGGAGGTTCAGTAAAGGGAATGAAAGAGGTTGCATCTAGGAACCAAAGTGATTATGCAAAAAACTTAAAGCATAAAAACTTAAGTAATGTCTACAGTGCACTGTGTGAGGTGCATTGATGACATTACTCCCTATGGGGGCCATTTGGTTAGATTGGTCTTTTTGCTGCCCTTCAGTGGCATGTCCTATTGGATGGGACTTCTTGGGCCCTGTTACACCATCTCCTGGTGGAATTGGCCTTTGTACTGCCCTATAACTTCATCCGCTGTGTGTTTTGGGCTTTTTTGCTTCTTGACTTGATCCTCTGGTTGGATTGACCTCTTTGCTGCCATACAGTCCATAGTTGGAGCAACCTTTTGGCCTCCTGACTAAATCATCTGGCTGAATTGTCATTTTCACTGTACTGCTGTATGTTTTGGGCTTTATTGCTTCATGGCTTGATCCTTTGGTTGGACTGACCTTTTTGCTTCATGACTTGATCATCTGGTTGGACTGACCTTTTTGCTGCCATACATTCCATGGTTGGATCAACCTTTTGTCCTCATTATGTCTAAATCATCTGGCTTAATTGTCATTTTCACTGCACTGCATTCCTCTGAATTGTTTGACCTTACTGCTGCCTTGCAAATACATGACTTTTATTTTGACTGGCCTCTTTGCTGACAACAGGACTTTCACAAACCAGAGGATGCAGCTGCAGGGCAGAAAAAAGGCCAAATCAGACAAGAGGGTGCAGTCCTAAGGCAGTTTGCACTGTTTCTTTGCTTTGGCTGTTTGGACTTTTTCTCTGCTCTGTGACCCAATTCTCTGGTAGCACTGTTGTGGTAATTACTGTATGACTGCACCCTTTGGTTTTCTGGTCTTTGCTCTGTTGCTGCATTATCTGGTTGTACAGGTATTGGCGTTTTCTCTTCTCTGCTACTGTAGACTCTTGTTGGACTGGCCTTCTTGCCACCCCTATAACTTACTACACCTTTTTTGTTGGATAGGCATTTTTGCAGCACTGTGGCTGCATCCTCTAGTGTGATAAAACCTTTTGCCATCCTAAGAATGAATGAGGCCTCTAGTTGGATGGGTCCTTTTGCTGCTTTGAGACTATCTTGTGGTTGGCTTGACCTTTTCATCACTACTTTGAGAATGTATTAATTGGTTTAATGACCTTTTTGCAGCAAGGGCAGTAAACAGGCCAATCAACTAGTGGATGTATTCATAAGGCAGAGAGGCGTAAAGGTCCATACAAGAGGATGTAGTTGCAAGGTACTGAGAGGTCATTGTAACTACAGTATGCAGTTGTAGGTGATGAAAAGGCCAAATCCAACCGTTGGATGCAGTTGCACTATGACAGAATTGGTAATCCAAACAAAGTATACAGTCACAGTACAAACCAACCAGAGGTTAGTGTTACAGAGTGGTGAAGATAATTCAAGAGTATGCAGTCACAGAGTAGCAAAAGGCTAATCAAAGAAGAGGATGTAGTTTCAGTTAAATAAAAAGACAAATTAACCTGAGTATGCAGTCACAGAGCTATCCAGCAGATCTTCTGGTTATGATGACCATTTTGCCTCCCTGCTATTGCATCTTTTCTTGCTATTCCATGCACTGCAACTGCATCCTCTAAATGAATTTGTTTTTTCACTGCCCTGCAATTGGGTCCTCTGGTTGGATTTGCATATTCATCACACTGCAACTGCATCCTCTAGCTGAACTGACCTGTTTGCTGCTCTGCAACTGTATCCTTTGGTTGGGTTAGTTTCCCCACTGTACAACCACACCCTCTGGTTGAATATGCCTTTTTGCTCCCTTGTGACTGCATCCTTTGGTTGAACTGGCTTTTTCATTGCCCTGAGACTGATTCTCTGGTTGGACACCCTTTCAAATTTTGGTTCTACTGACTGACCTTTTCACCACTTGTGACTACATCTGGTTGGACTGGCAGTTTTGCTGCTGGGTGACTTTATCCTCTGGCTAGGACTGGTCTTTCACCTTCCTGAGACATCTGGTTGGATTGGCCTTTTCTCTGCGTATACTGTATTGGCTTTTGCTCTGCTTGTGAACTGCATCTGGTTGTATTGGCCTTTGCTCTGCTTGTGAACTGCATCTGGGTGTATTGCTTTGTTTGTGAACTGCATCCGATTGTATTGGACTTTTTTTTTTCTTTGTAACTGCATCCTCTGGTTCAAATGGCCTTTTCACTGTACTGTATACTGTGATAGCTAGCATCTTCTGGTTAGATTCGTATTTTTGCCACTACAAATTTATCCTTTGGATGGATTGGTCTTTTCACTACACTTCAACTGCATCATCTGGTTGGATTGTTGTTTTCTTTGCCATCTGACAGCATTTCCTTTTTGGATTGGTCTTTTCCGTGCCATGCATCTGCATCCTCTGATTAGACTGATTATTAAAGCAGTGAGCAACAGGATCTATTTGGATTGATCTTTTTAAGCGCACAGTTACTGCATCCTTTGGTAAGATTGGCCTATCACTGCTCTCTGGCTAGATCCTTGGGATGGGTTTGATTTTTTGTTGCCCTCCAACTGCACCTTCTGGTTTTACTGGCCTTTTCTGTACTTTTTGCTCTGCTAGTTTGTTCTTGAGTTGGATTGGACTTTAGTTCTGTGGCTACATCCTCTTGAATAAACTGGATTTGTCACTGACCTACAATTGCATTCTTTGGTGTTATGTAGAGGTGCATTCTAGTAGGACCGGCCTTTTAGTCACTTTTATGACTGCCTTTCCTGGTTGGATTGGATTTTGTTCCACCATGTGCATACATTGTGGTATGATTGGGCTTTTTGCTTGCTGCCTTATGTCCGCATACTCTGGTTGGATTGGCATGGTCTCTGCATTGTGACAGTATTCTCCTGGCTGTATTAGTCCTTTTGCTGCCCAGTGACTGCCTCCTCTGGTTGGAGTGACCTTTTAACCTTCCCTGCAACCTTATTTGCTTGCTGAGTTTGCAAATTCTGTTGTTCATGACTTCACTTCTGTTTGGATTGGCCTTTTTGTTGCTCTGTTGTTGATCACATCCTTCAGTTGGTTTGACTTCTCGTCACCCAACAACTGCCATGTCCAGTTAGATTGGCCTTTTGCTGCCCTGCAACTAACCCTCCTGGTTAGGATGGTCTTTTTGCTGCCTAGCTTCTGCATCCTCAGGTTAGACTGGCCCTACTGGACTATAGCTGCATTGTTTGGATGGATTGGATTTTTTGTCTTCTGTATAGCTAGGCCTTTTTTGCTGCCCTTCAACTTCATCTTCTGGTTGGACAGACTTTTCACTGCACTTCAACTTCACACCCTTTGAGTGGTCTGGGTTTCTTGCTGCATGACTTCATCCTTTGGTTGGATTGACCTTTTTGTCACCCTGCAAATATTTTTCCTAGTTGGGTTGGCCATTTGGCAACATTGCCATTTTCACCGAATCGAGAATGCATCCTCTTGTTGAATAGGCCTTACTGCTGTTGCCACCATGCAAATGCATAATTAATGAGGTCATCTAGTCTAGCTGAAACTAGATTCTGCAAATCCAATCCAACCAGTGGTTGCAGATGCAGCATTGGAGAGGTTCCATCCAACCAATGGATGCTGTTGTAGTTGGCAAAAAGGCCAATCCAACCAGAGGATGCAGTCACATAGCAGCACAGTGTCCTATATTACCAAAGATAGCAGCCACAAGGTGGCATAAGAAAAATCTAACCAGAGGAGGAAATTACAAAGCAGTTAATTAATGCATTTGCTTGTTTTGCTGCAATGCAACTGCATTCCCCTGGTTGGACTGGACTGCTTAATGCATCCTCTGGATAGACTGACTCTTCATTGCATTGTGACTGTATTCTCCATATACTGGATTTGGCTCTGTGATTGCATTTTCTTCTTGTGGTTGTCTTGTCCCAGGTCTAACTGCATTCTGTGGTTGGTTTTAGCTGCCATGTGACTGCATCCTCTGTTTGGTTTGTCCATTTTGTTTCCCTGCAATAACATAGTTTGACTGGCTTACTAACTGTTCTGTGATTGAAATCCTTTTTTAAGATTGTAATTTTTGTTGCCCTGTGGTTGCTTCCTATGGGGTTACTTGTCTTTACTGTGTGTTCTGCTGCTTTATTATCTGGTTGGATTGGCCTTTCTCTGCATTGCAGCTGCGTATTCTGGTTGGACTGGTCTTTTCTCCCCATTGTGACAGCATCTCACAGTTTGGTTTTTTCACCTCCCTTTTACTTTCTTTAGCTGGAGTTTCTACTTGGATAGACCTTTTTACCTCCTTGTGACTTTATCATATTGTTGCATTAGACTTTTCACTACCTAGGTAGTGAACAGGCCAATCTAAGTGTGGATTCAGTCACAGACTTGAGTGGTAATAAAGCCCATTTAAGCAAAGGATGCAGTAGCAGGGCAGTGAAAAGGCCATTATTATCAGAGAATCCAGTCACATGCTAGCAATCAGATCAAAACCAACCATTGGATGCAGTCACCAGCAGCAAAACGGGTAATCCAAACAGAATATAGTTGCAAGGCAACAAAAATGACAACCCAATGGACTGTACACAATGGGGTGTACAATTATAGGGCCATAAGAAGCTTATCCAACAAGCAGATGCTATGGCTTGGAAGTAAAGAGGCCATTCCAAGCATAGAGTAACAGATTTTGGATGACAGCGAGCCAATCCAACCAATCAGTGCTCTATTCGATTGGTAGTTTTGAATAATTTGTGGTTGTATTCTCTAGATGGTTTGGCTTTTACAGTCCTGCAAGTACACCCTGTTGGTTGAATTAGCCTTCTTCCTGCATAGCATCTGTATCCCACAGTTTGCTTCCCATGAACTGCTTCCTCTCTTTGGTTGGACCTTAGTGGCTACCTTCAATTGCATCCTCTTGATTGGGCCTTTTGCTCACCTTCCGTGGATACTCAGGTTAGGTTGGCCTTTTTGCCACACTGCCACTTCATTCTCTGATTGGATTGGTCTTTTTGTCGTCCTGAGACAGCATTCTCTGGTTGAAATTGTATTTTCACTGCCTTGTTACTTCATATAACTGGCCTGGGACTGCGTCGTTGCACTGGTGCTATCTGGTACAACTTTATTCTGTGGTTGGTGTGGCCTCTATGCTGCCCTGTAACTGCATCCTTATGGTTGAATTAACCTTTTTGCAGACTTGGAGCTGTGTCCTTCTGGTTTGGTTGGACTTTTCACTTTCCTACGACAATGGCTGAGGTTGGATTGGCCTTTTCACCCTCTTGCAAACCACTGCATCCTCATAGTTGACGTGGTCTTTTTGCTTCCCAGCAACTGCTTCCTTCTGTTGGATTGGTGATCTGTGACCGCAAGTCCTGGTTGGATTGGCGTTTTATAATGCTTTGGTTCGATTTAACTTTCTGCTGCACTGCAGTGCATCCTCTGGTTTGATCATCATTTTTGCCTTGCTAGAGCTGCGTTATTCTTTTTGGACTGGCCCTTTTCTTGCCTAGTGACTGCATCATTCTGGTTGGATAAGCCTTTTCAGATGCCTGAAACTGCAGCCTTCTGGATGTATTGGCCTATTCACTGTCTTGCTAGTATATCTCATTCTGTTGGGACTGGCCTTTTTGCTGCCAAACATCGGCATCCCTGTAGTTTCATTGCCCTGCAGCTGCATCGTTTTGGTTGGGTTGGTCTTTTTGTTGCCCCGCAATTGTATTCTGGTTGATCAGTTTCTGTTGCCATGCAATTGCAGCACTATGGCTGAATTGGAGTTTTTGTTCTGCTGTGACTACGTCTTTTGCCTCTTTATGACTGCATCTTCTGAGTGGTTTTTCCTTTTTGCCACCATGTGATTGGAACCTGTGGTTGGATTGGCCTTCTTGCTGCACTGCAACTGCATCCTTAAGTTTTATTGGTCTTTTCACTGCTCTGTGACTGTATCCTCTGGTTGGATTGACCTTTTTGCATTGATAGAACTGCATTCTTGCTAGAATAGGATTTTTCTTGGCCCATGACTGCATGATTTTGTTAGATTAGTTTTTTAGTTGCCCTCAGATTGTAATATTGTGGTTGGATTGGACTTTTTGCCTGACTGTGACTGCAGCCTTCCAGTTAGATTGGCCTTTTTACTGATTGTTAATTGGATTAGTGCAGCTGCATCCTTGTTTGATTGGCTTTTTTGCTGTCCTACAACTGCATCATTCTGGTTGGATTGGCCTCTGTTGCCATGTGCTTGCATCCTTGTGGTTGAACTGGCCTTTTTGACCTTTGCTGCACTGTTGCCATGTGCTTGCATCCTTGTGGTTGAACTGGCCTTTTTGACCTTTGCTGCACTGCAGTGCATTATCTGGTTGGTCAGCCCATTTGCCTCTCTGGAACTGCATCATTCTGGTTGGATTGGCATCTTTGCTGCCCAATGACTGAATCATTCTTGCTGAACTGGCCTTTCTGCAACCCTGCAACTGCATTCTGAATGGACTGGCCTTTGTTGCCCTGCAACTGCATCTTCTATAGATGGATCAGCCTTTTTTGCATCTTTGTGGCTACATCTACTGGTTGGTTTGCCCTTTTCGCTCCTTGTAACAGCGGCTACATCTACTGGTTGGTTTGCCCTTTTCGCTCCTTGTAACAGCATCCTTTTGTTGGACTGACCTTTTCTTGCTGCACTGCAACTGCATCCTCAAGTTGTTTTGGTCGTTAAACTGCTCTGTGACTGCATCCTCTGGTTGGATTGGCCTTTTCATCACCCTATAACTGCATTTATTTAGCTAGCTTGGCTTTTCTGCTGCCTTGCGACTGTAATGGTTGGGGGAATAAATCTTTTTGTTTACTTGCGAATTTATCCTCTGTTTGAATTGGCTTTTCCACCTCCTTGTGACTGCATCTTTTGGTTTTACCAGCCTTTTCACTGCCCTGCATAATGGTTGGACTAGTCTGTTTGCTGCCCTGCAACTGTATTGGTCTGATAGGATTGGCCCTTTTGTTGTCCGTCTGACTGTAGCATCCTGGTTGGACTGGCCTTTTCACCACCAGTGACTGCATTCTCCTGCTAGGATTGGCTTCTTCAGTGCCTTGCAGCTGCATCCTTCTGGTTGGATTGGCATTTCTGGCCATTAAAGTAGCTGCATCCTAGCTTTTTGTTGACCTGTGACAATGTCCTGGTTGGATTGGCCTCTTTTCCTTTGTTGCACTGCAGTGCATCATCTGGTTGGACTGGCTTTTTCAGCACCCTATGACAATCTTTTGGCTAGATTGGTTTTTTTGCTACCTTGTGACTACGTTGATTGGTTGTACAGGCCATTTTAATTCCTTCCTTAACTTCATCTTTTAACTGAATTGGACTTCTTGTCTCCATGTGACTGCATCCTCTGGTTGAATTAGTCTTTACCACCCTGCGATTGCATCATTCCAGTTGAATTAACCTTTTTTGTTGCCGTGTGATTGCATCCTCTGCTGTTCTTTTCTTTCTATTGTTCTGTGACACACTTCTTTGGTTGGATTGGCCATTCCACTACCATATTACTTCATCCTATTTATAGTTTGCTTTTTTGCTGCCTCGTGTCTGCATCCTCTGGTTGAATAATCCTTTCTGCCACCATGTGATTGCTGCTGCTTGTTGGACTGGCCTTTTTGCCACCCTGCAACTACACTCTTCTGGTTGGATTGGCCTTTTAGCTTCTTGTGACTACATTCTCTGGTTGGGTTGGGTTTCTGCCAACCTTTGACTGCGTGCCCTGGTTGCATTGGCCTTTTTGTCTCCACATAACTGCATTCCCCTGTTGGAGTCTCTCTTGACCTTAGGCCACCTTGGCATGGCGAGGTGACTCTGAAACCCTTGGAATTTGTTCCTGAGATTAAGTCCAAGAGTCCTAAATATGTTATGTATTAATAATTCTTGTGGAATTTTCCAGTGTTGGTAAAATTTGACCTGATAAACAGGAAAATGTATCACAGGTGGGATTGGGATTATATCTGAAGCTAATACAGTAATGAGAACGTGGTAGGGTCATCAACTACCTGACAATGTTTGGATCCAAGGGATACCAGTGGGATTATTCACATGTACCTCACGGACAGAACTATCCTCTAGAGCTGGCTTGTAGGTTCCAGGGATGGTCTGGTTCTGGAGGACTCTTGGCAGTCTTTTGTGTAAATCCTCAGCTGAAAACCCTCATTGGTAGAATCAACAGACTATAAACCTATGAGGACTCCACATGGAAATCAGCCTGCGGAGAGAGAAGAGTTACAGGAAAAGGAGATAAATTTGAGGGAATAGAAAATCAAGCTGATATTCTTGAATTCAGGAGATGAGAGCAGGAAGCAGGAATGAATTTGCTCCTCACTTAAACATATGGAGATTGAAAGATTCCACAACTGCACAAGCAAACTATTCCACATTTTAGTTATAGCCAGAATCTCTCAGCATACTGTCTAATATTTAGCCTGATTCTTTTGCAGCAGCAGCCTGTCTAGCATTGCAAGCAATAACATCTAAGCTAGGTAAAGAATTAGTGCAGGGGAAGTTTGTCATATTACATTTTATGCAACAATGAACTCACTTAACATCCGTGCCACAAGTCAACAACAAGAGTTGGCAAAATAAACTTGACTGATGACGAACTCTGTCCAAGAGTTTGAAATTAGGGTCCGTACCCAAAGACCACACTGGAGAACAGTACTTCAAACTAGAGAGTTAAAACACGTAAGTATACAGTAATATCCATCACAAAACATTTGAAAACATTTCCACAAGATACAAACTTTTTGAAAACAGAGGAAGCAATGTTAAGTTTATGCTCCTCAAAAGTAAATTTCTTAGATAGCTACACCTGAAATCTTAAGTGTGTCACTTACATTTAGAATTCTACAATTTCTGCAACTGCAGACCCAAGGCATACCAAAGGCAGAGAAGGAACAGCAGCTAGAAGAGTAACATCAGCATCAAGTATAAACCAGTTTGTTCTCCAGACCTTAACCCCCTTCAAATCAACCACCTTGATGTGGTGGGGGCTATCGAACCTAGGGATCTATTTTTTTCCTAAGTTTTATCCCAAATTTGAAACCACATATATAATAATATATACTTTGAGTAATTTTTGTGGGTTTTTCCACTTTGTCAAAATTATCAAAATTAAATGGAAAACATATAGCATGGAGTGAGATTAAAAAATCTGAAGGCTAAATGAGTAGAGAGCTGGTAGAACCATGGTCCTGATAATGTTAGGACTTCTTGTTTATAAAGGCAGACTATTCTGTGGAGCTGGACCACGGATTCAGGCAGGGGCTCTGGTTCTAGGAATAGGACTCTCAGCTTTCTGTCTGGTTAGCCCATATTGTGATTAGGATGAAATGACTGTATTATTACAATACTCCTGAGTCTAGCAAGCCGATTTGCAAACTTGGGCCCTACTAATCATGATATGCCATCCTCTTTTGGGGTAAGGGAGTAGGGACACGGTTTGTTGAGTCAGTTTCCACTTGTGCCATTGAGTGGAACATTCAACTTCATAAAGCGCCAATGATATCTTTTTCAAGAGTTATTAATTTTTTTTTATCCTTTATGCAAAGTAGTCATGAAGATTTCAGTACCCCTGGACCTTATGATGGTAAAATTCTGGCACAGTCGATGACTATTGGAACGTCACTCCCGAATCTCCTTAGTATAGATATAAATGCTACAACGGAACATCCTGTTCCACGTAAAACATCAATTCCTAAAGACTCAGAGTTTAGAAAGTCAAAAAGAAACATAAGAATTTGTAAACTCCAGTATGCGTAACACTGGAACCATACAATGGACAACAATTCTAAAATAGAAAAGTAATCACTCTAAAACCCCATCAACACAAGACAACTCATCACCGATAGATAGCTGAGAAAAAGCTAAAAAAAGAAATAACTATCGACTCGATCCAACGCTAGTTCATTTTTAGGAACATTTTGGACCAGACAATTGGTCCAGATTTTTAATGTTAAGCAGAAAAGCAGATCTCACCAGCCATATTAGAAACAGATTAGAAATAGACACCCCCACACAAGAAGATATGGAATGTAGACATATCAAAAACAATGAATATAGCTAATACAAACAACAACCAAAGCCCAATCAACAACCTTTTACAAATAACAACAAATGAAATAAAAATTAACAACCAGCATGAAACACTTTAAACATACACAAAGGAACGTGTGCTCACAGACAATGATGAAAAAGAGCTACAATCAACCAAATCTTAATTGAC
This sequence comes from Macrobrachium rosenbergii, assembly GCF_040412425.1. Lineage (NCBI taxonomy): Eukaryota > Metazoa > Arthropoda > Malacostraca > Decapoda > Palaemonidae > Macrobrachium > Macrobrachium rosenbergii. The sequence goes on along the minus strand of NC_089786.1, from coordinate 15,471,796 downwards.
TCCCTTAAATTAAGATACAACAACATACATGACTTGGAATTATATACTGTCCCAAGTAGAAAGGATGCAAATAAACATATTAAAATAGTCAAAATAAAATTTACAAACTGGGAACCACCACGAAAAATAAAAATTCTAGGGACTAAATGAGAGAGAGTTTTCTTACTTGTCCCTAGGCACCACTCTATGTTCTGTCTAAAATATGGCCATTCAGCAAAAAGATGTAGAAATAACGCTATATGTGCTGTATGTTCTGAAAACCACACAACAAATTGGAATTGCTAAACCTTCAAAATGTATGTAAATGCAAATTAAACCATCGTGCAAATCAAAGACAAAAGCATCAGTATTATACAGGAATTACAAATGTTAATGGACAGAACTGAAGCGTTATGCCATTAACAAAGCCTAAACTCGAACTGAAGGGTGAGAAAGAATCATTTGATCAGTAAAATGCCATTCATATTCAAATGTAACAATTCATAATAAACAAAATCCCAACACAGAATAGCCGAAAGGACATACTTCTCTCTCTACTACCTCATAAAAGCCCAAGGTATAGTTTGCAACCAGACCTCTCTTACATCGCAACAGACCTCCCCATTAACAAGCCCCAGTTAATCGTTCGAAACGAATTCCAATGATATGGAAAAATCAACGGGATTAATAATCCAGATCACCCGGATACTCGGTGCATCATCCACAGAAAACTTAACTGACAAAAATAACCATAATAGACAAAAAGGAAAGTAATTTACAAAAGAACTCCCTACGAGTGAAAGGATAACATTTTCCGTTTACAGATCCGATCTAGTAAACCCAGTCTCGCCATTAATCTGAAACGAATTACATTAACTACATCACAAGTGGAAATCCATAGTTTACCACAATCAAGACAAATATAGAATAACTATTCCCCAAATATGGATAAATCCCCTTTATTTACTTGTACTCTCATCACCAAACTCAACTTGAAAAACCTTCAATTAAACATCCCACTGAAGAATCAAACCCATAAAATTCATCAAATCACACGACTTCCATCAAATCACGACCCTCCAAGCAAGAACAAAGAGAAGAATAATAATAATAAACCTAAATTCAAAAACGAAATTTATACCAGCACATCCGAGTCCCAATACACCTATACCAGAATTCCTAACAAAAATATTTTTTTTCAACATCCAATATTGATATAATTGGGACCCAGAGATCAGAACCATTCATACAACATAGAACATTATCTATATTTTTGGATATCATCAATAGTGTTTCGTCATAACGTACAATCATTTACCTAGTAACAAAAATGAAAATATAATGAAATTTCATGAAATAACTGCGCCTAGGTTCCGAAAATGCCCTTTAACATTCCCATCAAGATGGCGAACTATGCGCGGAATCCTTAAAAAGAAAAAAATAGATTCGCAAATAAGGAAATATGAAGAACCAATCAATGCATCAATATTTCGTATCAAACCTAGCTACAAAGAAACCAAAGTAACTAAACTCCTTAAATGTTGCAGGACTATGGCTAAATCAACAATTAACTTACAAAATCTAACGCCAATCCCACCAAACAATGACTAATCAAATAATTCAATGGAACATGAATGGATTTTTTCCTGCTCGGCTTCGGCTATGTAATCCAGATAATACTAAGAACATAAACCTATTTGCATATGTCTGCAGCATATTGGTACAACTCTAGAACATTTAGAAACTATAATTAGCTTGCACTCTGTGGATGGCAAGCTACGAAAACAATATATATGTTCATAACGATTCAACTTATGAACCCTTAATATTACATCATTTTTGTCATATCAAGCCAACTGCAATCAAATTGCATAGCTACTTGAACAATCAAATTACATCTCTATACTAAACCTATGTAATCAATAAAATTTTAACTCAAACTTTAGTGATTTACCACAAATAAATAATGTAAAGGCCCCCTACTAATAGTAAGAGCGACTATGCCCATAATCCATTATGGATGCACGTGCTTTATTAGTAATGCAAACGTGAGAATTACGTAAATGTTCAGAATTTGTGCCTGAATGAAAAGTGATTCACCCGGCAATACTTCTCGAAAACTCCGTAACGCTTCTGCTTCAGCTAGATGTTTCATTATGCTCCGCTGCGATTAATCGAAAAATTGGAATGGGCGTCCTGGAACGATTCACACTGGTGATCACTTTCCAATTGTTTGAATTATTGAACAACAAAAAACAATCATTTCCATAAATATAACTTAAAGCTGATTGGGATAAATATAATTTACAAACTAGAAATATCCCTCCCTTTCCACTAAATCAAAACAATGATGTCACAAATGATCAACCCCTAATATATCCCCCGTTCCTTGGCGGTCTAACAATTTATCTTTCTTAAATCAAACCAAACACACTCTAGCACGTAATTTGAATAGACTAAGTCAAGATTAAACGCCACCTTAATAAAGGCCCTTGTAATACAAACAAACTAAGCAGGTAAAGTTATAAAATATTACTATCGACGCATTAAACCACTTTACAATAAAATGTAATGCAAAATTTTAGAAAAACAATATTCGAAAAAACAATCGTGGAAAAATTATATATCGGGTTGTCAAATACTTCAGTCAGGGGAAATGAAAATATTTAAAATTCGTAAAATTAATGGTAAACATAACGAGGATACCTAAGTATTACAATATAATGGCAAACTAAATCATAACTTTCTAGAGACATTTCAAATTATATTAATAGAAGGCATGTAGTAGAAGATATTGGCGCTTATTCGATTAGATGAACACTTCAAAAGAATCAGAACTAAAATGAATCATACACTTAATTTTGAAACTGATCCCCAGGGGACTGGCAAGTTATAATCAAAATTCAATTTAGTAAAACTTAATTTTTTATTAAAATCACATGTCGATCTTCAGCTCCGGGTCGGGATATGATTTCTTTGAAGAGCTGATCCCAAGGGTAGCTACACTAACTAAAGAATTCTTATTAAAATTGCTATATAATAACATATGGCTGTGCATGTCTTCCCAACTAAGTGGAGACATGCAGTAATCCCTTACCGTCATTGAAACCAGGAAAAAGAACCTAGCAACCCCACTAATTGCTGCAAGACAATATCATTAACAAGTTGCTTGCACGTAAAACTGTTGGAAAATGGTTGGTTGAGATTAACAGAGTATGCAACAAAATACCAATTTTATCACCTACCAATCGGGATCGGTAGCTGGTAGATCTACACTAGACCCTTCACTCAATTAGAAGATCATATTATTAAAGGATTTGAAAAGGAAAAATGACAGTGGCTATTTTCTTTATTCTAGAAAAGAGCATATGATACCACAAGGAGATACAATATTTATGCACAAACTCCACAGGTCGATATTCAGGTCACCTTCCATGTTATCAACAATTTTTTAACAGATGCGTACACACAAAGTACGCATAGAAAATACATACTCCAAATTTCTACACATACAAGAGGAGGGTATCCCTCAAGGCAGTGTTTTTGGGCTGCATCTTGTTGCCCTGGCAATAAAGAATGTTACTATTGACCTGCTTGGTGTACAAATAATTTATATGTGGATGATTTTGTAATATATTATTCAAGTTATTCTCTGAGACATGCTCAAAGAATACTTAATATAGCAACAAATATTATAACCATTTGGACTAACTCAGTAGTTTCAAGTTGTCGATAAATAAAACAAATGGCATTGTCTTCTACAAAGACAAAAAATGGTTGAAACAACTCAAACCATTAAGTTATATCTTTTATAATGAAAGATAAACATGTGCAATAGTGTTAAATATTTGGGTATAATTTTTAGCTTAACATTTAAAATTGGAAAGATCATGTCAAATATATCAAAGCCAAAGGATCAAGCCCTTACATTTATTAAAATCTCACACACCAAATAAGTTGCAGGGACGAGACACAATGTTAATGTTGTACAATGCAACAATTACTACTATCAATGATAAATCATAGCTATCCAATTTATTCAACTGCCTCAAGAGCTTAACTCTAAAATCTCTAGATGCTTTACATCACGAGCAGGCCAACTGCCTCTAAAATATTAGAGAGATCTAATTACTTTAAGAAGAGGCTTATCCCTTCAAGCAGGCACATCTCCTGTATCAAATAAATTTCTCAATCAAAATACAAATAACCCAAATCAAAACTCATTTCCTATAAAAACTAACCATCTATTGTACATAACATGATACCCAAATTTACACCAAAGAAATAATCAGATCACGCCATGGACACTTCTAAGGGCAAAATATTGCACATTTATCATATCTTTCGAAGAAGTATATGTTTGAACACAAAATATACCATCAAGCTGGAACACACAAGACGGAAGGGTAATCCTTCATGGCTCTATACAGATGGATCCAAAAATGAAGCTGGAGTGGGCTCATCAGCCTATCAAGAGTGATGAAAGCTATCCAAATGGGCCGTCCTCTAATATGCATCCAGTATTTTACAGCTGAATTAACAGCGCCACAATTGGCTCCAGATTATATCAAAGGACTTCCTTCCGGCACTCATGATGAGCGACTCAAGAAGTACAATTGAACCAATAGGATCATTTAAAATCAAATAATCACTTTGTCAAAATATCCAGGAAATTCATCAGTGGTGTCAAGTTCATGTGTGTTGGATCCCAGCCATAGTATTGAGGGTAATGAAAACAGATAAAGCTGCTAAATTTTGGCTTGTACAATCCCCCGACTACCACGAAAACTCCCATAATATCAGACTGGCTAGCATCGAGTTAAACCTTTAGTTATAAGGTTATTCGTGATTGGACAAATATACCCCTCAAAACAAACTAAAAGATAAATTAAGAACAAAGTTAAAAGTGGCATTCTTCTACTCAAAAACAAAGAATTGTGAAGTAATTTAACAAGACTCAAGAATAGAGACATTTTAGACTCAAACATGGTCATCTGATGTCAACTCCACACACAAATCCAATAACGTGAGAAGATCTACAACGTCCAATAATAATCAAACATCTTGACTGACTGTCCCAGATGGCAACATGAAAAGGAAGCTTACTTGTTTACAAAAATAAATCAATAAAGGATATTCTAGCTGAAGGTAATAAATTTTAATTAATAATATTCTCTTCTTAAATAAAATTAAATTAATAAAATATAATTTTTCCCCTTTTTTTCCATCGATTTTTTATTTTTAATTTTTTCCCATTTTTTATTTATTTAATTATTTAATTTTTTAGCATTCTTCCTCCCTTTTTTTCCAGCCTGAGAAGAACCTAAAAGAGAGTTCACCAGGGAGTCTAGTTAAAAACTATAACTCACTCCAGACCTTACCACATGTCACTAGCATAGATAATGAATGGCAAAGGTCCAAGAACACCTGAAATGACGTTAAAAAAGCTACCATACTGGCCATCACCACAGACCCTTTGGGTGCTGCCAATTAAAAATGGTTTTAAAATTCCTAATCATCTTAGATTTTAGGTAGGAGCTTTATGATTCACAGTCAAAGGCTGTACTAAATTCTTTAAAGACCATGCATGCCTCTATGGCACTCCAAGGCAGATATTGATAAGAGTGCATCACAAGCTTCAACACCTTGACAAAACCTAAACTGTGATGCTGGAAGCAGGTTATTGTCTTCAACAAATTTACAAGACGCAGTGAAGCTTCTCAAAAACTTTAGGTAAAATAGGGATAATTGAAATTCTGTAGACCTATATATATTCTGGGAGGCATGAGGATGGACTTAGTCCCTTAGGTAATGCAGCAATGATTACCTTCCAAAGAGAAGGAAAACCTGCAATTCCAACTAATTATATGGAAATATCAGTAATGTTAGGAACAATGAATTTGGCAGGCTTTTGAGAAAAAAAAAAGTACTGTTATGGTCTATGCTGCTGTAACTTTAAGGACCACTACTAAAGGTCACCACCACAGGAGAGCAAGATCTTCACACCCTTGTATGCTCTCTCATAGACAACTTGAGCTTGACTGCAAAGCTCTACGAAATTACAGCACAAAAAATCTGATTTATTGTTCCTCCATCAATGAGCTTGTTTTTCATGGTAAGCAAGCTTACATGCAGCATTAAACCATTATTATGATTGAGGTAGGAATGATTTTAGTCTTGTAATACTCTGTCCCATCAAGCAGCTTTGGTTTACATTTAGCCGCTCTAATTGCGATAGTGACATCCCACGCTGAGGTAGGGTAGGGAGTGAACATTTGGGAATTGGCTCTTACTGTAGCATTGCCTGAGGATAAACTCCAAGAAAAACTGCTATCTTTGCAAGAGTTCCAGGTTTATTTTTTTTTTCTCTCTTTCTCATATGATTAGTTTAATGGTACCTCTTGATAATCCTTCAGTACAGCTGACACATGACAAAAATATCAACGGCTATTCCTGTCAAACAAATAATGGACAAGCCAATTTGGACTACAATAGGGTAAGGGAGCTAATTCCCATGAAAGTGAGGTTATTCACAATGCATGTGGTAATGATACAATAATAAAGCTAGAAATAATAAACCATAATATGGTTAACACAAAAACAGATTCTTCATGTCGTGGAAATTCATTAAACTATTTTGAGATACTGTATGAGACTACTGAGCATTATGGGACTATTGTTGAATGAGAATGAATCTTTATAAATGAAAAGTGAAATTCTTGGATATTATTTAGTAACCATGGGGAAGCTTTTAAGGCAAGTTGCAACATTAGTACTTAATATAAAATTCATAGCAATGGCACAAACAGTTCCTAATGTCTTACAGGCCTGGAGACTGGATCAAGAAAACAATTTGCAAGTAAGATAAACACTTAGAAAACCTAAATGTCCAGTGTGGCATACTGTGTAACAGCTGGATAGGATAATGCAATTACTGTATCCCATTTTGGACAACATATTGTCCATGTAAATTCATCAACAAATTGCTTAGCAATTTAAAAACAGAAATGGTTATGATGTCAAACCCACATTATGTTTTGTTATATATATGGAAAGAAGAGATATAAAGTGTGTTCAGTAGAAGTGTGAAAGGTGCGAAAGTCACCTAAGACGTCTATAATTATCCTTACTTTTGATGGGCCTGATGTACCCTTCCACACAAATATTCAAACAAAAACCACTACAATATTACAGATGTTTCAAGTTTGGACACCACGTGCAATTTGTGGAAATTAAAAAAAATGAAAAATGTGAATCTTGCTGACAAGGAGATTGCACATATGAACTATAAATTCAGTGACAAGAATTGCTAGCAATATAAAATAGAAGCAGCAGCCCCCAACAAAACTTTAACCAAGCATACATTCTAAAAGATTACTAAAAGTAAAAAGTTATGCAAATGCAGTAGCAACAAAAATTACATCTAGATACCACTACTGTACTTTATCACCAAGCTCTCTCAGGGTAGATGTGCTGTCCTACAAGAAAAATCAACGATATAAGGAGGCCAGCATATTACCTTGCAAGACCTTACTAATGCCCTGCGTTCTCCAATCCCTTCCTTCCCCACTAAATGACTACCAAACTCTCTCAGGCAATGTCTTTTCCTAGTCTTGGGTAAGCATCAAGCATAGAGCTACTATGTGCACATGATGTGCAGAAGGTGTCTAAACCCTGATTCAATAATTGCAAAATAAGACCCTCTCCTTATCTCTTCCCCCACAACAAAGAAAAAAAAAAGAAGGTTGACAACAGGCTATCCAAGGGTTTAAAGCCCCTCGAAATTGATGTGTCATCATAATGCTCCTCATAGTACACCGACAAACGATACTAAAAGCAAGAACAATGGGAACAATCCAAAGATCAAGAAATCGGATGTCCAGCGCATCTGCTATTAAGTCTAATAAACTAAAATCTTAGTGCAAAGACCTTACAGGTGTTCCGGAATATAAATACTTTTGTCTGGTAAATTTCAGTGGAATTGTCAGGGTCTGGGACCTAAATGTGATGTACTAAAATTACTCAGACATGAATACTCCCCCATAGCTATATGTCTACTCGCACACGAACACTTTCCACCAAATTGCACTTAAGCCTACCACTTGTTATTACTAAAGCTGCTCATACTTGTGATTAAAGATTAATGGAACACAATCCAACTCAACACTCAGTAAAAATCTCGATCCACTGTCAACTCCTATTAAGTAGAGTGATAGGCCCTAAACAGCAAAAATGAAACTCAAACCATGAACAGGAAGGGCAAAATAAAAGCTTTGTAAACCTGTTAATAAATATATTTATACACAAATGGGTACCACCTAATTACATAATCACCTGAAAAGGAAAGGGACCACACGCCTGCTAACAATCGACCTTAGAGAAAGTTAAAGAAGGTGGGAAAGACACAAACATACTATGTCGAAAAAAATTATCACAAACGAACAGTACTAAAAAGAATCTTAAACCTTTTGTAACAACAAACCAAAATAACACATCATAATAACTGCAGATCATGATGTAAATAATGTTGACTGGCGATCCAATAAATCAATATATTAATGCAGACCAGGATATATCTATAACCCTACGGGTCACTCAAATGACTGACGTTCGTCAGCGAAAAAGTCCAACAGCAATATTTACACACGAGGATAATAACAATATTAAAAAGTGGCTTATAATTTCTTCGCCGCTGAAGCGAGTGACGACCTCAAGGATACATTGAACTATGTCATACACAAAAAGAAAATGATCCCCTTACGACCACTGGGGAGCCGAGACACCTGAGCGGTATGTCTCACTCACATGACGAAGCTCCTTTTATCTCCCCTTCTTCCGGGAGTCAAAGAAGCAGATACTGCCAATAATGCCTACGACATCCAAGAACCCCTTCTGTCGGGAGGCCAATAAAGATTAAAAGTCCTTCGGATGCCCTGTCATCGAAGAAAACACTGTAACGCTGAACATCCTACACACGCTCGCAAATATGTACTGGGAGAGTCCAAAGATGAAAGCGAACCACCTCCCGAGGTGATTAAATAACAAAGTGGAAACCAAAAGTGAACATACAAAATTTACAAAGTTGTAACCCCTTACATTAATCATCCAACACTTTCAAAACTGAACAGGTCCTAACATGAACCACTTCATTTATAATTTTACACTGCTCTAATGGGTGTTCTCAAATTTTGAATGTCCAACAGCAACCATTCTCCCCTAACTATGTAACCCCTTGGGGGGGTGGCACCATCAGTGCACCTGATGTGGTGCACTGTAGGTATTAAGGGTCTTTGCAGCGTCCCTTCGGCCCCTAGTTGTAACCCCTTCATTCCTTTTACTGTACCTCCGTTCATATTCTCTTCTATCTTACTGTCCACCCTCTCCTAACAATTGATTCACAGTGCAACTGCGAGGTTTTCCTCCTTGTTACACCCTTGAAACCTTTCCTGTCAATTTCTGTTTCAGCGCTGAATGGCCTTAGTTGCCCCAGTGCTTGGCATGCATGCCTAAAATCTATAAATCAGTCAGTCAATCTAACCATGTACCATATACTGTCAGCCTTAGCTATACTTAAGGAAATACATATTTAATTCCCAGTTACAGTTAATATTCATATACCAAGTGAATGCGTGATTAATGGCCGTCTATACTGCTTACTCTAATGCATTCCATAAAATCATATTGCAAGCATACCGCAGATTGGTACTCAAGGTGGCGTGACACTTGTGGGTGACCGACTACATTATCTCAAGTGCTCAAACCGACCTTTAACGCGACAAAACCAACGGTCTACAGATCAACGTTTTTAGATCAACGTTTATCTAACCAACGATGCACTCGACTCCACGTGCTCCTCTGGCGGAGCCCCTGGCTCTAAATGCTCCTCTATTGGGTCCTCAATGTTACATACCGATCTATTGGGTCTTTAACCGAGACCACCGATGTATAGTGACGAAATGCTGCTACTAAGTTCTACATATAAATTCCACACACTTAACGAAAACGGCAATGGGAGCGGGACTAAGCTAATCCATTTTCACTTTGATGGGTAAGTAAAGAAATTTAGAGTTTACAGAGACCGCACCCTAGTTCAAGCAAATGTTTATTGTAACGCACAATTACAAATGTAATGCTAATAATGAAAAGGGAACAAACAAGACTAATGAGTCATTAGCATTATCAGGTGCATTTGTCGCAAAGACAAAATTACCTTGATATTGGAAATGAATGAGGCATCTTGTTATGTCAAATTTCACCGTAGGCAAGACATTTGTAACCTGTCAGATTACCTTTTATGACAATTTTATTCTCTTTAATTGATAGTAGAACATGGCAATAGTATTGTATTAAAACATATCAATAACAATCTTTCAAGTACATGTCTTATGACTGTAGACCTACTCTAAATTAAATACCCACAACAAAAAAAGTCAACAGAATATACAAAGCACCCCATTTTAATATACTGTATATATATGTATATATATATATATATATATATATATATATATATATATATATATATATATATATAATATATATATATATATATATATATATATATACATGTTGGATATATGGCCAAACAATAAAATACTGAAATAACAACTGCGAATTTTTATATTGTAAAGAAATTTTATGAACTAATGATTGCAATCAACACTAAAATAATATAATATATATATATATATATATATATATATATATATATATATATATATATATATATATATATATATATATATATATATATATATATATATATATATATATATATATATAAAGAACACAGTTATAGCAACTCGTGATAAATATATACATTGTAGATAATGTACAGTAAAATATTGCATAATTCATCATAAACATGCTTATACACACTTCCGTACTAAGTTTCCACTCAGACAATTTCTTCTTCGGTCTCAGCATTTACTGTTGCTATAGGTCTTTGTATTATTCTTATCATATTTTGTATTGGTTCAAATTTTACACACCCTCCCTGACTCTTCACGTTTTCTGACACCACGGCTAATGCTGTCTGCATAGTTGACGATAATTCGTTTCTGATTTTTGTCTTTATGAGATTCGATTTCGAAAATATTCTTTCAGCATCAGCATTCGAGGTAAAACATTGAATATAAGCTGACCATTCTCGTCTCTTAACTTACATAGGTATTGGAAAAGTATCACCGGGCTGTTGGATTTCTTGACATCCTCTGGAATATTGACATTAGGAATATTTCGCTAATCTAACAGATTCAAATTCCCAGAAAATATACGAGGTACAGTACCTCAGCAGCAAGACCTGACAGTGTGGGTGTATTAAGTAATGCATCACTTCTGGTGCAATTTGGTACTGACTAAGCGCTGCACTGCTGCAACAATTTTGAGTCGAGAGGGAACCTTCTTTTATTTGCTTACAAGCCGTTACAAGAAACTGTCGACATCTCGTTCTTGCGTCGGTTATCATAGATGTATTTGATGATACTGTAGGATCTTGTAGTGCTCGGTGAACATTAGGTCCTAAATAAATTTGATTTAAGGAAACGAAGTTCCTGTTATCACTTGGGTCAATGCGAAGTGAGCTTGCTAGGCAAGACAAAACATCTCAAAATGTCTGAGTATAGTTCTCTGTATTTGTTATACAAAAGGTGAATAGTACTAGACCGACTCTTCTGAAACAGTTTATTGAAGTTGTCAAAATATGGCAAAATGTAATCCAAGAATTGGAAAAAAATTATGAACTGTTGGATCCCGCAAGGATGCTGGTGATAACAGTTTATCTTCTATCTCTTCTAGGTGCTTGTTCGTAAAATAAAGGGTTAAAGGCCTCCACAAGACGCGAGCCACTGCTATATGCAAAGAAAGCCACCGTGTCTGCGAAATGTTCTGCAGATTGTGTCGCTTCGTAATGCAAAAGTCTTGGAATTCTGAAAACTTCCGTGTGCAAAATATGTGTAGATAGACCGAATCAAGTCTTCACACTTTCTTGGAAGGGTTTTTGCCGCATTTGAAGCACATAGATGGATCGAGTGGCAAACACATTTGAAGATGGTTATTTCCGGAGCAGAGTTCTTTAACCTACTTGTTAGTGAATTGTGTAGGCCCATGATGTTGCTTGCCCCATCTGCGGCGAAACCGATTAAACTGTCAAGAGGAATTTCCCGCTCTTCAAGAACTCGAATAATGAGGGAAAAAGGATGTTGCCCTGTTGACCCTTCATTTTCTTTATTAGATTGACCATAGATATCGAGAAGATCTAATAATCTTGTTTGAATGCACTCAGTATCAATATCAAAATATTTCACTAACACAGCGCAGGTTTTCATTGTAATTGTGTCAGTGGTCTCATCAATAATTATGGAGAATTTGGTCTTCTTAAGAGAAGCCACTAATTCCTCTTGACTGGCTCTTCCTGTATGTTTTAAAACATAACTCGACTTTGACCGCTTTAATGTTATGGAATAAATCATCTTTGAATGTCAAATCTGTTATAACGTTCTTAAGTATATCAATAAGATGATCAGCAACATTTAAAGCGACACTATGCTCTGCAAAGAATGCTGCCAACTTTATCTCTGCTCTCGTTACTTGATCTTTCCTTTGTTTTATGTCATCTGCTGATGGAACTTTCCGCGTTCATATTGACTCACGTGCATTTTCTAATCTTTGAATGCTACGAGTATGGATTCTAGTTGACATATGACGCTTGACTGCTGTTAGTTCTGCGGTGAATGTTTTCTCACAGACTTTACAGTAGGCCTACCCTTGATGTGGACTCCCCTCGATCTTCTGAAGCCATAGGCTGAACTGATCACCTAACGCCCAAGCATCTCTGAACTTAAGTGTTGGAGCCATGATTAAACTGCAATCAGAACAACAAAATTCCTTAGGAAATTCACTATCGTTTGTATAGCCTAATAGCATACGTTTGCGTGTGTTCATGGGGAGAGAGAGAGAGAGAGAGAGAGAGAGAGAGAGAGAGAGAGAGAGAGAGAGAGAGAGAGAGAGAGAGAGAATTTGAATTTGAATCTGAAACCAGGTAATTTATGATATCTAAAATATTGAATGTTCCTACAAATATCAGGTTATGAGACCCTGGTTCCTATAACTAAGCTCGTTGCAACAGGCGTGCAAGACGGGAAGTTGTTAGACCCCTCAGTGGCAGAGTGCAAGTTTTAAAGACCGTAAAGGCTATGCGCCTCCATCAATGAAGTTTAAGTATTTATTTGTTAATGGAATAAAGTTGGGCACCTTACTAAATACGAAACACTAATTGATAATTACCAAATAAAGACGAGGAGCACTGGCCATACAAAATTTCTACTTGAACGTTAATAGAGCCTCTAGGGGGCGAGGATAAAGGAATCAAAGAGTGCAGTAATTCTGAAGGCATGTAAAATTTTCTTTAGTGTCACTGATATCTAAATATGGTAATATTCGACATATTTGAGACTAGTGCAACAGTTAATAACCAGAATATTTCGCAATATTCACTTCAAATCAAACTTAAGGGAAAAACTAAAGAAAACCTAAATAAAAGCAATATTCAGGCATGTGGAAAAAAACGTCTACACTCTCTGTGAATGTTGGATTTTTTTCCCATAGACTACATTTTCTCCACATGCTACCCAAAAATTCCACACTTTGGCAATCTGACGTAGGCCAGGGTGGTTCCAGTGGCTAGCACTGACTACGCTGCCAGGTGAAAGAAATGTAAACAAAATGTCACTAAAATCACAATTTTTAAAAGTAAATTGTATTTTTCCTAACTAAACAAATCCGAGGTCCTTTACATTAGGAATTACTTTCAACGTTACAGCTTTACTGTTTGCCAATCATGGTACCAGTTAATTCACTTATTTTTCTCGTCTACACTGATTTGCGTATACCAAATAATACTAGCTCGAAGCAGGTTATGAGATTAATATAAAATACCGAACCAAACAATGTATTTACAATTACAATACAGTATATACGAAGTACAAACATGTTTATCGTTGTTTAAAAAAATATTTACACAGTGTTAACGTCGAATTACAAAACGGCAGTGCATTGGTTTATATACAAAAAAAATAGATGGTTTATTCTACAATATGTGAATGAAATGTGAATGAAATAACTTATCTTTTATATACAGCCATTATTTGGTAGTTAATTTTACTTTTCTCTTTTATAGTCTTAAGTTTTTGTTGGTTATAATATACAGCAGTTATTTTCTTGGGAACAATAATTATTCAAAAACATTAGTAGAAGCCCATATTAATTTTGCTATTGTTTTCTGTACCATGCCCTTCATCGCAAAAATTCAATTTTGAAATAAGACTTCGTCATCAGCAAGAGGATTATATATCACTGTTTATGTCAAATTTTTCTGACTACTTGGTGTTTTGAAAGTAGGAGTGTTAATTTATTAATGATGATATAACTATAGGCCTGCATAACCATATTTGCCGTAATGTCATCTGGGCATAATAACGAACCCTTACTGATACCAGCAAGGTAATTGTGGTTCTCTGGCAAATTGTCCTCATCATCTGGACGTTATCAAATCTTCACAAGCGTTGCATTTTTCTTTTTTGAAAACTATGCAACAACAACAGTCTGCCAAATAATTTATGAAAAAAACTCCTTGCAATTATCAACGTCACTTAAATGTTACTTTCAGAGAAATATTATTATATATGCAAAACTCCTGTCTATAACTGGTACTCTCTAAATCGTTCCATTTCAAATCATCAAAACTTCTCAGCCCTGTTTTTTTTTTATTGTGGAAAGGCAATTCTTGCTTTAAGACATATCATCTAAAGCTTCTTTTCACATTCAAACAATTGACGTACGGAAATATTGTACTGATCACCTGTGCAAGTTGACGATATTGTCCAAACCTTGCCTCTAGATTTTCTGTTTGACATTTTCTTGTCAACACAACTCATTTTCAAACCAGATACAATAAACAGTATTCCGTTATTTCTAATACTACATAAGCTGCATGTTTCAGTGCTGTGAATGTTTTTTGTTAACGTTCCAGCAAACTCTTAAGCCATCCCACTTTTGTAGCCATTCGTAGAAATAGTTGAGAAATTGACATTTTATTGGAGTACGTGGCATATTTATTATTTAACCTTTGACCTTTATGGGGATTTTACATTCATTATTGTCCACGAAATTTTAAAAATTTGGACATTCTGCAACTTCTGAATAAAATGGCATACAGTGAATTTTTCCAAGAGTTAAAAGCTTAAATGAGATACTCAGTGAATATTTTTAAAACTAAATGAACATTGTTTCTCAAAGGTGGAGGGGAGTGATGCTTTTAATGACAGTTTGTATGAATTTTTCAACAGCGAACCATCATGAGACCATATTCTATCTCATGGAGAACGGGAACTTCATTGTTTTATTCATATCTTACTGGCCAAGCCAATTATTCCCGATACATTTCAACAAATGTACTGAATCATACACAAAAAACGGGGTTCTGTTACTCTGAAATTGGTGGGGATACACTATAGAATACTAGACCAGTGTAATTTTATACACTTTAACCAATCCAGGGCCAATAAGGTTTGTCCCTTACCTTTGACTATTGCTGAAGAAGAGAAGAGAAGATGGTAACTTGCCTATTTCCTGATCACTATACTGTACTTCCACTTGTGATGAACCTGTAACTTCTATGTCTGTGCCACTGTAACTCTTGAGCACCGTGTCTGAAGGTTTTATCACTAAGTTAGGTATTGTGTTTGCATCTTCACTAAACATCTTACCAGACGCAGGGCACTTGTCCCAATCATTGTTGTTATGATCTGTACCATATCTATAGCATGCTTAGCTAAATTTTTTTCTGGGGTTTCTCTGCACTTGCAGTAGGTTTACTTGTTTAATGTTTGCCCTTTCTTTGCATGCTGGCACCTTTTTATATGCTACTTGAATCACCTGGCTACTGCTGCCTATTATGACATTTGACTGGTAATTTGCCATTTTTAAAGCTCTTGCTAAGTCCTGAGCTAGGCGTTGTTTCACACAGGCTTACACACACTGGGAGTGGTTTCACACAGGCTTACTGGGAGTGGCGTTGTTTCACACTCACACTGGGAGTGGTTTCACACCGGCTCACACACACTGGGAGTGGTTTTTCACACACTCACACAGGGAGTAGCGTTGTTTCACACACACTGGGAGTGGTTTCCACACAGGCTTACTGGGGTGGCGTTGTTCCACACACATGGGGAGTGGTTTCACACAGGCGTTTTCACACACACTGGGGAGTGGTCACACACACAGGCTTTTCACACACTGGGAGTGGTTTCACAGGCTTACACACACTGGGAGTGGTTTCACACAGGCTTACACACACTGGGAGTGGTTTCACACAGGCTTACACACACTGGGAGTGGTTTCACACAGGCTTACACACACTGGGAGTGGTTTCACACAGGCTTACACACACTGGGAGTGGTTTCACACAGGCTTACACACACTGGGAGTGGTTTTACACACAGGCTTTCACACAGGCTTACACACTGGGGAGTGGTTTCACACAGGCTTACACACACACTGGGAGTGGTTTCACACAGGCTCACACACACTGGGAGTTATTTCACACAGGCTAACCTATTAGATTCGACTGAACTATAGAACAGCTCACACATGGGTCGTTTCACTGATTACCTTGAAATTTACTTTTTCTACAGTATTTTGGTTGCTTATCAAGAATTTACTGTCATTTTTTGGTGGACAACTATATCCTGTAATTAACCTTAGAACTGTTATTGTATGCTGGCCATCCTGGAATGCTATTGCGCATGCACAGTATTATAGCGGAACTTTTGGTGAAAAGTGGTTTCCTTCACCAGGGGGAACTGCCCAGTTGCTAAATAACATGGCCTACCAAGTTAGGTTAGGTTAGAGATATGTTAGGTTAGTATAGTACGTTTTATAATAGGTTTCCTTAGCCAGTCCATTCCTGAACATATGGCTCCCTATTGACTTGTGCATACGCAGAACCATTCCATGACAACAACCTTAAAGTCCGGTCTTTCTCCCAGAGATTTCCCCCACCCAAAACCCCGCATTCCCAAAGGGTCCCCAACCATGTTGGACAGGGGCTATTATTTTATAAGTTGCCAATTTACAATATTAAATTGTAACCTACATTTTTGAAAAGAGCTCTTTTTCACTCTCAGCCAGTTATTTTGAACCCTTAAACACTATGGGTTTCTCATGCAAAATGGCAAAATGATAAATAAAAAAATCAAGTTATGACAGTTTTTGCAGGCCCTGTAAAACAATTTGATTAATTATTTTCCACCCTCCATTTGCGAGGTATGTATATGGCAATATTTTTATTATGTAACTAGTAAAGACCAAGAACTTAGGTTACGTTAGGTTGGTATTTTAAAAAAATAGGTTATTTTACAGTGTAAGACAATCCCTCCATAGCTATCATTTCCCTTAGCCATTTTAGCAATGGAAAACACAAATGGTTTTTCCTGCAAAAAGGACTGGCTGGAGTCCTATTGGCAACTTATAGAATTTTACTGGATAGAAGTAGGCCTATGAGATAATAATAATTGACTGACAAACACCACCGCCACCTTTATCAGCAACACAAAGTACAGTATAGGAAAAATAAATTTTCAAGGTAATAGTCCGTGCGGAGCTGTTCTAGTTTTACCCGAATTCATACTATAATTCAGTCTAGGCTAAAGCAGTCTTTTTTTTTATATTGCACCTTAACTTGTTGCTCACAACTTCTACCTAATAGATTTTTCAGGCTACAGCTTTCTTAGGTTATACCTAATGTGACCAGATTTTTTTTTTTCTGTAGGATACATTATTGCATGGGGCTAACTTTACTATAGTGAAATCACAAAATATCAGTTATCGGACACACCAAACGATAAAAAGTGCTAGGTTTGTTTGTGAAAAAAGCGGGCGACGTAAAGATTGCGGACTTTACATTGCAGTCAAAAGTTATCCTAATGTCATCCGGAGACAGTGTCAAATAGCTTACCTGTTGCAATGAACTTATTGGCGAGTTTCTACTTGCAATAGTAAGTTCGTCCAATAAAAGACAAGAAGTTCACATGGCACGCTCCTTGGATAATGTTCGTTTCCACTTTCGGTCCGAACATCCCTAGTCAATTTTTATATCCTTCGAATCTTCATAAAAAATGGAAAAAAAACTGTCTTTAACTATACATAATTCTTGCAAACTTAATATTTATCACAAAAAAATTAAAATATGTAAAAAATGAGGATTGTTTCTTTCAATTTTGCAAAATGCACTTGGGGACATTTAAACCCCCTGGGGCTAGCACTAAACATGGTGAAATACATTTGACCCTTCAGGAACTAGTACTAAACACGGCAAAATACATTAGACCCCCAAGGCTTGTACTAAACACGGCGAAATACACGTCCCCCCAGGGACTAGTACTGAACACTGCAAAATACATTTGACCCGCCAGGGCCTAATACTAAACAGGCAAAACTGTGGGTGAATCACCGTTTCGCCGCGTTTAGCACTAGCCCTCATGGAGTTCGGACCGGAAACGAACTTACCCGCCATTTCATCGTACCATATAAATTTTATGGCCCAGCACAAAAATAAAACAGCAGACCCACGAAAAAACCTCGTACGTAAGTGACGTACGGGAAGGACACGCGTGAAAGAGAGAGAGTAGCTGGCTTACGTCATGGTGGTCGTCATGGCGTCATATCCAACAGACCCTGTTTCTCGGAGGTCTTACCTAACACTGATCTAATTAGCCCTAACATGTCAGTTGAGAGGGATTGTGCTTATGTAAAGAAATGCCTGTGTACTGTATACTGTAACCACATTGAAATATTATTGCTGTAAATAATGTAAGTTCAATCCTTTCAATAAAAGGAAAAAAATAGCCCTAACAAAAATTTTTTCTCTAAGTCAACGGGCACTTCCAGGATTAAGAGCTCCATGGGCGTTTTCCGAACGGTCGGAAAACATATAATAATTGTGACCGTCTCATCATACTTTACAGTGTAAGCACAGACACACAGACACGACACATTGCTACCATGGAACATTACTCGAGTAGGATGGTTCAATGGAAATGTTTATTTCCAATGAGATCACTTAAGACTAACAATGTTAAATTCTTCGCTAATTTGTGGCTTTTCCCCTAAACGGATTTTTTTTATAAGCATGGGAGTGTTGCTCTAATATCTTGTAAATGTTTTCATGCAAAAATGATCAGGAAAATAAGGATGAGAACAAAAAACCTATTGTTTTTACTGGATACTATTAGCGGAAACGCTTCCACGTACTGAAGTCTAGTTTAAGCCTCATTTTCATGCTATTACTAGCCATAATGTAATAAGTTATGGCAGGAATTATTGGTTTCAACAAATCCCAACCGCTTCGACAGCTGATCTAATTTTAGTTTAGGCGTCTGCTTCAAGACCGAACGAACAAGTCTATAAAGTGTGTGACATGTTTTCGAATTCCTTAAAGTTAAATCAGAGCTTAAACACGGCTGGAACCAGTTCCACATACAGAGCGGAGTTCTTAATTCTCATTTTTATTAAAATGGCTAAAGCTACATTTAGGAAATTTATAAAATTTTCTAAAAAAATGCCATTTTAAAAAGTAAAAGTTTACAGTGGAAATCAAACATCATATACAGAGCACCACTGTAAAGTTCTAAGGAAACCAACTTTCCTGGAGGACGATGGGGATAACAAGGAAGTGACAATCGGACAACTGCTGACAAAGAGGTCAATACCGCTGAATGTACTCGGCCTACTGTAGATGCAAGGTGGAAGCTCGTTAATATCTATGCATTACAGTCATCGGATTCCTGAGAATATCAATAGTGACGCGAGAAATTTTAGTTTGGAGTTTAATCTAGATTCAGGGTAAGATATAAGCAGAAATTTACGTATGGATTATCGCTTCAGGAGCCCTGAAATACCGGGATTATAATCGCTCATAAAGTGCAATAAAACCCATCTTTCATTTGTCAAGCGATTTCGAATTATTTGAGTTATATATTAAAGTACGAAGTATACTTCGTTCAGTAATATCAACTAAAAGTTTTTTTTCGTAATGCTGTGTTGTTGATAGTTTATGACGGCTGAACTACTATAAAAAAAAAAATAGTGCTGATCTTTTGGGTAAACAAGCCTTCAGTGGTCAAGTTCTCTGGGAGCTGTGAATACTGTAGTAAAAAAAATGGTCGGAAAACCTGTCAGCAATTCTTATAACCTATTATTCATCAATATTGTCAATCTGTGTAAGTCTGACAAATTACAAGAAAGCCCACGTATTCATAAATAAAACGTCAATTAAACTAGTGAAAGTTGTAAAATATACTCTATATTGGCTATAATCTTTAATCATTAATTTAAAAGTCCGTGATTGTCCAGTTCTAGTGTCAGTTAATAACAGATAATGTTAGTTCAGGATTTACTTTGCACCTTCAAATTTGTTTAAGTTCGGCATCTTTTTATAATTTGTTACAGCCTGCGTCACTGGGCGTCGGTCAAAACATTCGGGAATACATAAACTAACATTCTTTTAAACCCATATCAAATACGTCTAATTTAACGTGAAATTGCTGGTTCTTAGTAGCCTTCGAACCAGTGCATTTTACTTTTAAATAAACTACAGAGGTTTGAGTGTTAAAATATTTTACCCTTTATGTTCTATTGTGAAGTGAGCGTAACTGACATTGGCACTTCTAAAAGTCGTTATACCCGCACAGTTGTTACTAAAAAAGGCCGTTTCTTCCAGAACCAGCACTAACCGTCGTCCAGAGCCAGAAAATTTTAACCGGCTACCAGATTCGCAACCAAGATTGGTGCATTTCCAATAGTGTATACAAATGCACGATTTAAAAGCCCGCACATGACCTAGTGTAGACGGGACAGTTTTCAGTACAACTATCTAAACAAGAGCCTTTTTCACCACTGCATTTAACGCATATACAAAGTTAAGCTTAAACAAGCCACCTGTTCAATTACGTCAATTAGTCTATTTAGTGTAGAAATCCTTATGCAACAAAAAGCCGTGCCTTCAATTGACTAACAAAATTGATCATACCTATAAATGCTCATAATTAAACACGTGCTGGTCATAAGGCACTGGAATAACAGTAATTCAGTAAATAATAAAAATCACTCATAGCCTACTCACTATGGTTGAACGTAAACGAGGGCGTTATTGAATTAAAACCACCAGTTATAACACCCGTTCCTCACGTACAGCACAGGGATTGCTATTCAAAATCCAGAAACGGTTAATATTCAGAAATCGGCGTTTCGAGTAGCACTTCCAAAGAAGAATAACCAGCAGGCGGGAAATGAGTTATGAGGCACTGCACAGTTCAACGATCACCTGTAGAATGGAAGGTAAGCCGGCTTTCAAACGAAAGGTAACCTCGGTTTATGGAAAAAAAAAATACTGACAATCTAACGCGAATGGCTTTGTAAATGCTGATCCATAGAGATGAAATTGTTCTCTTGAGGCAGGCAGCGTATGAAATAATCAATTTGAACTACGGAAGATAAAAAATTGCTTGGAAACAAATTCGTCAACAATCTCAGCCATTTGTATTTCATGATGCCGTTAGATAATCAGCCTACATATATGTTATTTTCTTCAAATGCTTTAAATTACATATTAAGGTTTAAACCATAACTTTATTTATTACAAAAATGATAAACATAGAAGTTAGGATGATTTATATCTTTTATATATAAATAGATAAAGGATTATTAACGAGAAGAAGGAAATATATGTTGCTAACACTGGTCAAACGGAAAGGGCTCAGCCAGTGCTGAGGGTTACTTTCTTCTGATTTCCCCTCTTTACCTTGATATTATTCGAGCGTAGTTATTCACACCATTCTCTCCTTTCCTACAAAGACCAATTTCTTTTTAGAATGGAATCCTATCACCTCTCATCCTCACTTACAGCAGGGAGAGGCGTCAAGTATTTTTCCAGTTATTATTTGAGACCAGTCTTGATATTCAAAACAAAGCTCTCATTGGCTCGTTTACCTTCGTATAAATGGTTATGTCAAATATACCAGACAATAGCTTCACAAAGTTCACGTGGCAAATGTAAATAAAAAAAAAGATAAAAAAAGAATGGCCACTTATTTCTTTACAAACACAAACGCGTGCGCGTGTACATAAACATGTAATAATTACAAACACACACACACATATATATATATATATATATATATATATATATATATATATATATATATATATATATATATATATATATATATATATATATATATATATATATATATATATATATATATATATATATATATATATATATATATATATATATATATATATATATAATATATGAGATGTCCATATATGATTGTAAGGACTGGACAGTGTTTTACGCAATGTCTGGACACATTTTTTGCTATTTAATTCTGTACTTAAATTCCTTCGGTTTTGTAATACGTGACTTCGAACTGAATTGAATACAGAATTTAGGCCAAAGGCCAAGCACTGCGACCTATGAGGTCATTCAGCCCTGAAACGGAAATTAACAGTAAGATGGTTGAAGGGTGTAACAAGAGGAAAGCCTCGCAGTTGCACTATGAATCAATCGTTAGGAGAGGGTGGAAAGTTGGAAGAAAGAGAATATGAAAGGAGGTACAGTGAAAGGAACGAAAGCGGTTGCACCAAGGAGCCGCAGGCACGCTGCAAAGAACCTTAAGTAATGCCTACAGTGCACCGCATGAGGCGCACTGACGGCGCTAACCCCCCTACGGGGATGTGACTTCGAAACAGCAAATGTTACTAAATATATGACATATCAATCACATGTAACCAGTTGGCAGTTTTTCTTTTAAACACAGAAAGCAATGATATATACGCTGCGGAAATAGTAATTTCTTTAAACATGATCCTTTAGATTAGGAGGTAATGTAAGCTTTTTTTTTCACTTTTGCTTACCTTTTCCTTTTATTGAAGGTTCTGGAACAGAAATCAAAATAAGTGTGATGCTATTTTGTTACTAAATTAGCCATAAATTGACAGTGTTGCTCAGCAACTTGAAAACATCACTAACTGTCCTAGTACTGAGTCATATTAGGCAACAGCATCACGAATAAAAAGCTCATCAGGCAATACGAGGGTTCCAGTCATTCCTTTGAAGATATTCCATGAAGTCTGTACATGTCAAAACTTCCTTGGTAGCATTGATTGTTAAATAGAAAAAAAAATATTTCGATTCTTCAACTCTTCATGTTCTCTGGTGAATGAAAGGAAACAACTTTTTCATCAAACATATTATTTATACATGAACCAATTTACAATATTATTTATACATTGCAGGCAGCAATTGTCACATGTCCATCATTGGTAGTACACTTTCACTGGAAGAAGCAGGGGGACGACAGATTATCTGGAAACTTACATCATTCGCTGGTGGAAAAAGGACGGTCAGACCCATGGGAATAATTGAGAATAAAAAAAAATATTTCCATCACTGACACACTCCACACAACTCTGGTCACAAAAAAATACCACAAATGTCTTTTTTTTTTTTTTTAAAGATTCCACAGCCGTTCACAATGACAGTGCCACAGCTAAACGCCTTGTTAACAATACGACTCTATCTTCGCAGACAGACCTATATTCAAGTTACAAACCATATAGGAAAGAGGAAATAATCGTTTACAGTTAAAGGATATTAGTCCTTCTCCAAAGATAAGTTTCACTCAAAATAGCTCTAATAGAAATGACTGCTTGTTTACATCGAGTTCAACTACTGTAAAGTCGTTATTCAATGTGGTAGAGTATATACAGGAATTGTACAATTTCTCACCCCTATGCATAACAAGTAGATCATATTTGCTCAATCAAAACTTTGCAGTTTTCATCATTGATGTAATGTCCTTGGCCATTGGCCAGCATATCCTCTGTTTTTAAAAGATAATTCTTGCTGTACTGGAAGATAGACGCATTAATCTCTCCTCTATACTCATTATATTTGTATATCTATTTTCTAATTCACTTGACTACAGTGATACAACATGTACTTGTCCTTTCAGCTTTTCATTATACAGTATCATGAAAATATAAAATGGAACACACGAGACGAGGGTACAGTAAAAAATACCACACTGTAGAAGGGCTTTTAAAAAATCGTACACTAAACCACGCAAACACATGAAACCTCACAAAGGACAATTTTTTTTATTTTGTAAACGAACCCCTGAAAAAAAAAAATGTTTCTTGAATCTCCAAATTTCCAGAGCAGTCTCCTTAACCACCAGACAACTGTATGTTCACCCTGCGAATTGACTTAGTCTATGAAAATATGTCACATATATCTTGATAAATAAATGCATTCAGAAGTTCAACAAAAATATTTATCTTATGCATCACATTTAACTGCCACATTACATAAAGTTTTTTTTATATTTTCCCAGGACAGGATTCCCTAGCCTCGGCAGCTCCACGATACGAATCAATTCAGCCAAAAAATGATCACACACACGCATGCACACTTCTTTAAAAGTATGTGGAGCATACTGGCAGGTGTCCTGCCCCTTTACTAACACACATATAAAACAATTCCACCTAGCAGTATAGACTAGAGTGTCCTACCCCAAGGAGGCATTATTTACCCGCCTTGGTTCCTACCTATCGTTTCCTACATCTGGTGAGTGCTCATAGCTCAGTATGATGCTCAGGTCTAGGCATTTTTTTTTTGTTTTCAGTTTTGGCCAAGGGTCCAAGTGTGATCTTTTACGTTTTTGGAAAATACCTCGATTCCTAATGCCTTCTGTATATTAAGGGTACAGAAGATGGCCAAGACATCGTCATTAATTTCAGCATACTTGGCCGTTCTGCACACAAAAGGTTGAATTTACGAGTGCGAGGCTACATGGTTATTGTATTAGAATAACTCTCACTGTTATGCATGTCTTTTACTTATTCAAAAACAAAAAAGTATCTGATTTCTTTTTGTTCACTGGGTATATTAATTACCTCGATGTCCGTGCATTGAAATAGTGAGCATTTCTCTTTTATCACAGCTTCATAAAATACTGAAGTTGTACTAAACAAAAACTTATTTTGCATTTCTTAGAAGTATATTACAGCTGATTTGTGGTTCTCAGAATTCTAAACAGTTTTGTTTTTATCTCATCTACAACATTTAATGCTAAACATTTAATGTTGATTTATATCTATTGGACATTTTCAAGAAAATAACTTTTAGTTACTTTTGAAAAGGAAGTAATGCTTATGGTGCTAACATTTTTTGGTATACCTTCTTACTAGAGTATCAGTAATAGCAAGTGAATATTTGCAAAAGTGTACAGTAATACTTTTTATAATATCCAAATATTAGAAAATCTAAAGCAAAGAAACGATACCTTCATAATTTTTTCTATACTGTGCCTCTTCCCTAAACCACAAGTATTTCAAATATCACTTTAAACTTCTGTATTTCGTTCCCTAACTCAGAAGCCATGTCGATGTTGCAATTTACCCAAGTGATCTGCCAAACTTGAAGGAAGATTTCTTTCTTTTTTTTGGCGATAAATTATCCAGACCATACAGAGCATGGAAACACCTGTTTTTGTTTTGCTTTAAAACTCCTAAGGTTCTCGTTATGTGTTTCTTTACAACAGGTCATTGTGAAATTATAAAAATTACTCTGCAACCGTATTTCGGCTCACACATCAAAGGAACGGCAACTTAAAAGAGAGAAAAAAATAATTTACAACATTTATCGATAGATAGTTGCGAACTACGCGCTCTTGAGTCACGAATGCCGCACGAGTTGACTACGAGTGATGCTCATCGCAAATGGTTTTTTGTTTTGTTTACGTTTTCTTCTTCTTCTTCTTCTTCTTCTTCGCGGGCAGTGAATGAATCAAGAGACATAGCTGTCACAGTTTTAAAAAGCACATATAAACATGGAACCACCAGCAAAAGTAGCCCTAGGATTTTTAGCAATGCACTGAGCATATGCACTGCCCATGCATCGTGGAGCGAGTTAGCATACACGCACATACGTACACACACACACATACATCACTCTTGCCCTGAAGGGCGTACTAACACACACTCCATCTATATGCGACGGCAGCTTCTGGGGCCACCGAGGAGAAAAACACACGCTTTTTTTTACACCGTTGCAACGTCCAAATAATTGCAAACGAGTGTGCAAATTAGACTTTGCATTATTTACACCATTCACAAGCTTTGAGGAAATCCCAGGATGGAGGGTTTCCACTTCTATCGCCTAATCTATTTCTATGCACGACACAGTAAAATATGGGGGCCCATATCTCTCAGTTTGGTTTGTTAATTGATTAAGACCTATCTGATAATGTTGCATTTTTTCTTACATGGGGAACGGAAACGGATGAATGAGAATTTGTAACACTGGGGATATGGGGCTTCATAGCATAAGGAATAACATTAATTGTGCCATTTTGCGTAACGTAACATTTTTTTATACAATAGTTCAATAAACTCAGACAGCCAGCCATCTACATACTCGCCGACTGCTGATTTAAACTCTCTTTTAAAATCTCTACATAAAACCAACAATAAAATCTCTTCAAAATATAATTTGTGATACCAAATGAAAACTACCATTAGTGAGATATGTATTTGATATGGTTGTTTCAAGACCAAAAAATGAAAACGGGAAGACATGAGGGAGAATTAGATGCGGAAAAGGATAGTATCTATCAGCATTTCGTGATGACAGCAGCTGCAGTTCACGTTCTCTTATCAGCTCTGAGGGGCTTCTTGTGCGTGTCTGTCATCTTCATTTTGCCGCATTTGGGCGACACAGTTACGGTCCAAATTCGCACACAGTGCCTTAATTCCTACAGGAAAAAAATAGAAGGAATACAGCCTTCTGGAGATCGTGGTATTTTTTGTTATTTTTTAATATTTTTTTTGTTCAAGACCTCCATGTAAAATATGTGTGGCAGGTAGGTGATTCAGAAAGAATTCTTCCTAGAGAGGAAAATATGATAATAGTAGGAATCCTAAAAAGAGAGGTTACGACCCTCTCTGGAATGCTGCGATCGTTTTCTTGATCCACCTGACGGTGGTGGGCGTGATGTCGTCGTAGAGGCGTGGGCGTAATCCCTCTGTGCAACCTGTTGGTGCTGATGCGACGCCCACGATCTCCCACCGTCCAGCCCACTCACATAGGAGGCCTGCTCCGCTCTGCTCCGCAAGCTGGAATGACAGGTCTCAGTATTTA
Source organism: Macrobrachium rosenbergii (assembly GCF_040412425.1). Taxonomy (NCBI): domain Eukaryota; kingdom Metazoa; phylum Arthropoda; class Malacostraca; order Decapoda; family Palaemonidae; genus Macrobrachium; species Macrobrachium rosenbergii. Next base: position 15,444,555 of record NC_089786.1, on the reverse strand, counting down.
CAAATCTACAGGGACAACTCTGACAAGTTCAAATAACCCACAAACAAAAGTAAACGATAAAACATTCCCTGCTCTGCAAGACGGAATGATGCAAAGAAAGTTTTAGTATTTGCAAATATACTCGAATGGCCCTAAACATTCATATAGCTAAGACAAAGAAATCAACAAAAGAAAATGGTTAAAACATCAATGAACTGAACAATATGCGATGAACAAAAGATGGATGAATTGTGATTCTTTCGCATAAGTTTATGAGGAGGATACATTTGTGAAAGGCGGTGATATACAACTAAGATTTTAATAATCTTTTTCTCTTATGGCAAGTGCTTGTGAAGGATGAATATGGGAGGAGGGTCTGGGGATATGAAGAAATTCAAAAGAATGTTCGTGGAGTCAAAATTACAAAAAAATATATTCACAATGAACAAAAAATCATAATTTTCTTACTTCGAAAATACGTAATTTCGTTAAAGCGAGTTTTAGCTATACTTAGAAACGTCAAGTCTGAGTAATTCAGAGATTTCAATGCGCAAAATCAAAACAGAGCATTCAAGCGTACAGATGACAAGGAGAGAGAGAGAGGGAGAAAGAGAGAGACCAAACAAAATCACATTTTCAGCAGAGCAAAGGTAGATAGATAGATCACAATACTTACAAGACATCTGTCTGTTCTATCCGTTTGTTGTGCACAAATAGTGTTTCCTCTGGGACCATCTATTCGCTGACAGGCGTCTTTATTGACAACCTTTACTGACAACTCCACCAAGGGATCACCTGTGCGAATGACACCAATAATAATAATAATAATAATAATAATAATAATAATAATAATAATAATAATAATAATAATAATAATAACAGAATCCCTACCGTGTATTACACTGATACATACATTGATACAGAAAGCACTTCAATTAATAATAATAATAATAATAATAATAATATTAAGATACTGTAACGTGGCTAATTCAATATTCTGACATTATATTAGACTTATGTTGATTTGGCAAGAACTCGCAATCTCAAGTTCTCTACGAACGTGAAATCTCCATGCTACATGTACAAATTATCAACGTTATGCAATTCGTCACCTAAAAATGAAATCAATAGGGGAAACAAGAAAGGGTAAAAAGAGCGGGATTCAATCTTCTGAAAGACGGTAAAAACAGAAGAAGGAGGAGAATTCCGACGCTCGATACATGAGGGAAAAGAGACAATCACCAACTTTACAAATGGCCACCTAGGAGGAGGAGGAGGAGGCGGAGGAGGAGTAGGAGGAGATGGAGACTCTTATGCTAAGCTCATCGGAGCAGAAGTAAAAATAATGACTGCAGAAAAGAGGCAGAGGGGCTACTTAGCAACAGAGGCTGGGTAGCTTATTTAGATTAGCCAGGTCTTATGCCAATACTGGCTCTTACACTAAGGCGGCTCGTAAGAGTGGCATTGTGTTAAAGGGATTAAAAGGCCTAGTAGAGACCTCTTGAGCTTGGATCCAACCAATCAAAACATGTGACAGAGAAAGAGGTTAGAGGAAAAGAGGTCTGAAGCACAGTTCAATGATTACACGAACTGCCTGCTCCAAGTTAGTACGCGATAATGGCTACTTACGTCTAGCACCCCAACCCAGGCTGCGACACTTCCTCTTAGCTAGCATGTCGACATTTCCGTGGGATCCTAGACAGGCTGGACGTACATAATCACTGAGCTCAACTTCTGCATCCGCCAACTGCGAAGAGAAATAAATTTACAGGAAATAAATTACACAAACATAAAACTCATAATAAATATAATACTATGGTTGACATTACCTAGAATGCCTGACTTTCAAACATGGCATTTACTTTTCAAACTCCAGCACATATCCGATCTACGTCAAAACTTTTGATGTATTTGTGAGAACTTTCCATCTCTAGTCGGTATTTCTTTAGTTTACAAAAAATACTTTGAATTAATAAGTATTTTCTCTAGCAGTTATGTATAGCGCTCAATGGATTTGAATTGAGCAATTGAAAATGCATTTTTTATTGCATGCCATTTCTCCCTTCAAAGGGGCATGCTTGGTTTCTTTCTGTAAATCTCCTTTAAGAAAAATGTTCTTGGCCCCACTCCCTAGGCTTCAACCCCAAATAACATCTATCTTTAGCAAGCGTTTAATGGTGTTACTGTACATGCACAGTGAATTGTAGTCTAGTATTAGAGTACGTGGGATAAAATGTGGGATCTCGAATTTTGTTTCGTAACTCGGGATTAAGAATCAACAAATAATTAGGACATTCGAATCTGCATCTCATGTTTTATGATGGGAAACATCGCTTATTTAATTATACAATTCGAGAAATCAGACGGAAGAAAAATATTCGTATAATTTTTGTTCTAGAAAATTATAATACTATTTATTGCTGCAGCTGATTTTTGCCTCCCTTTAACTTTCTCTGCTATGTAAATTGCAGTAACAAAGGATTTTCCTTCATAAAGCTAAATCTTATATAGTGCTGCATATGATGATAAACCCTTCTCTCTTTCTTTTGTAAATTACTTCATTAACAGTTACTTTTTTAATGCAATGAGTACTAGTGCAGTCAGCTAACTGCCTGATCTAGACCATGCATCATAAAAAGAGGAGATAATGGAGAAAAAAAAGGATGGGGAAGAAACCCGAAAAAGAGAAACCCAAATTAGTCGCCTCTCTTTCAAGAGAGACAAGAACGGAAGTAGTTTTAGTTTTCTGAAAAGAAAACTATTGTGCCGGCTTTGTCTGTCCGTCCGCACATTTTTCTGTCCGCCCCCAGACCTTAAAAACTACTGAGGCTAGAGGGCTGCAAATTGGTGTGTTGATCATCCACCCTCCAATCATCAAACATACCAAAATGCAGCTCTCTAGCCTCAGTAGTTTTTATTTTATTTAAGGTTAAAGTTAGCCATAGCCGCGCGTCTGGCAACGATATAGGACAGGCCACCACCGGGCCGCGGTTAAAGTTTCATGCAGCATTATACCGAGACCACCGAAAGATAGAGCTATTTTCGGTGGCCTTGATTATACGCTGTAGCGGCTGTACAGAAAACACGATTGCGCTGAAGGACCTAAGGCGCATTTTTTAGTGACGGTGTGACGGTCTGTTTTTTTTTTTGACGGAGCACTGATCGTGCACGTCTTGTATACTTTTTTTTCCCTCTGAAAACCCACCTTCGACCCGCAACAGTCGACTAAAAACTAGGTACTTAATTTACTGCTTAGAAAACCAGAGGCAGGTTCAGGGATTGAACAAGATGGGTTTTGCGTTGAACAGAGAGCGCTACCAATTGCACTATGAAATCTAGAGAGAGAGAGAGAGAGAGAGAGAGAGAGAGAGAGAGAGAGAGAGAGAGAGAGAGAGAGAGAGAGAATGCCAAAAGGTTTCGAAATAAATTCATAAGAAGATTTAGAAATATTCAGATCTTCCTTTTGTCTTCCCTTCCTCGTGCTTAAAATACAGTACAAGTTTGGTAGATCTTGCCATTAGCGTCCGCGTGGGAGGCTGTGTCAGGCAGAACCTACAGGGTCTTGGATTCAACCAGGTTGAAGCCTGGTTCTAGGATTCAGCATATCCTGCGCGTATACATAACGAAGGCAAACAAGCCAACAAACCCCGTACTTGATGAGGGGAGAGACTAGTGAATGCAACTCCTAACTTCAAACCCCAACTTTGCCGGTGGGAGAGTAACTTCTCGGCGTCTGAGATTCGTCGACTGCCGCCTGACCTCGGGAGACGTTGGAGAGGAGTGGTGTTCGAATCTTTGCAAAAACTTCAAGCGTTAAATGAATCAGTACCAATTCAACTTAATATTTCGCTATCTGATATACAGGGGTCATTGAATATAGATTTTCAGGCTACTGAAGTTTGTCTCACAAACCAATGCCACTGGATGAACTTGTGAAGTTAGTTAGAATATATATCATAATGATTTCAGGGTTCCACTAATTTGAGCGTCTCTGCGCACGTCTTGGCAAAAACAGAGATTTGAACGGATCAGTATTATCTATATGCCCAATTATTAAGCAAAAAGTATCCACTGTTTATCATGAAAATATCTGGATATCCAATGATATAGCTTATTCCTTTCCAGTACTTAAACAATAAAAAAGTTACGCCAAGGTATAACCGATAACATAACCAATAACATTTTTCAATAACTTAAATCTTTTTCCAGCGGTTCTCTCTACATTTTTACACATGCACAAATATTTACGAAAATCATTTTAGTAACAAGCTTTTTTACTCCAGAACATTTTGTCATTTTTACAAGAGAAGCGTGGTAATGGTCGCACTTTGTCAGTAATAATGCTTTTGAATATCTGTGCGCGCATTTTAAGTTATATCTCTTGCACCTAAGCTCCTTCAGGCAGTAGTTACATTGACTATCCATGACAAATACCAGTTGGGTAAATTATCCCTACATGCGAACTACGTAATAAAAAAAGAAAAAAAAAAAGAAGAAAAATGGTAGATGAACTTGACCATAATATTAAAGGTACCTGTCAAATTTTCCCATTAGTTTATTTGCGTCTGCTGCAATCCTGTGATTTAACGACCACATTTCTTGGTATGAGCGAAACCATGACAAGTTGTCTTAGAAATGTTTAAAAGACGGAAGAGTATTATGAAGAAAGGACCGAAAATCACGTAATAAAAAAGAGGAGGAGACAAGTGAGAGTAACCATGGGGGCGGAAGACCAGGCCTTGAAAGAAGAACATTCTGGCTGGCAAACAAAAGTATCCCTTTTATGAACAGAGGAAATAATCTATGATTCACGTTTAACGCCTGTGCTACTTCGTGGAGCATAGACGTGGTCACTGATGTTGCAGAGAGGTGGGGACCGGATGCCAGCAAATACGCTGAGATCTCAAAAACTGAGATAGTTTGGTCACGTAGTAACAAGCAGAAAGGGGCAATCAATAAGGGGAGAAGTAGATATGGAAGTAGCAAGAAGAAAACTAGAGGACGAACCCATAAAATCACGGAAAAAGGACACAGAAGGAGGCCCAAAACCGACTGGAAAATAGCCAGAAAGGGCACAGAGAAAACCGAGCGCAAAAACGTTAGTAATGATGATGACGATGATGATGATGAAGAACTTTTCGGACTCACCTTAATGAGGACAATCTGACTTCCTTCCACAGGGGACTTCACCATTCCTACGATAAGCCGCTCCTGCACCCAGGGGGCCTTCGATGATATGCGAATGCCACCGAGCTTCGCGACCCAAAGGGCTCGACCTTGTCTGTATGAAGTCCTTCAATTTAGGTCAATGTATGTCGCCAAATAATGGCACAGAGTGGGCATGGGAAATGGCATTTTGTTATGGGTAAATCCACAATAAGGAAGAGCTTTTTAATCACATGTCTATTCAGCATTGTATGAAAAGTGCTGCAAAATTTCAGTATTAACAAGCTATTCTAAAAAGACTTGACGATTTAAAGAGTATATATTTCAACAATGAACACTTATGAACATCAGTGCAAAGGAAACATGGGAAGAAATGCTATATTCATGCTTTTACATACTATTCAACAAAAAACTTGAAGAGTTTAAAGAATTCTCGTTAAAAAATTGGAAAATGAATAACGTCACTAAAGTAAAATATAAATCTTTAGATTATTCAACTGGGAAACAGTGATACAAACAGTGTACATACAAAAGTTGAAAATTGAATAACATCCCTGAAGCAAAAAATATTATTCTACTGGAAGAAACAAGGGCGTAAAGTATTATTATGTCGTAGAAGTAGAGGACTGAATAACATCACTGAGGAAAAAAGAATTTATGGTTATTCTGTTGGAAAACAAACACATGTATAAAATTCGTGTTGTAGCAATTGAAAACTGATTAATATCAATGAAGAAAAAGAATTTAGGATTGTGCCTTTACAAAAAAAATCAAGGACACTAAGAATTTGCGCTGAAATTGAAAATTGAATGACATCAATAAAGCAAAATGAATGTAATATTCTATTGGAAAACAATCAAGCACATAGAAAATATCTTGCTGAAAATGATAATTGAAAAACATCGAGAAAAAAAATAGAGTTAAAGACTATTATTTTACAAACAAGAGCAATCTGTGTAGTAGCTGAAAACTGAATAACACCACTGAAGAAAAATCTAAGATTAGCTATCCGACATGGCATTGATATAAAGAATATACATTACATGAATTAAAAAACTGAATAATATTAAAGAAAATAACAATAAACCAAAAACATTCAGTTATAAAAAATAATCATGAATAAAAAAAAGTATTCAGTATAAATTAAGAACAGAAGGTCATAACTGAAAAAAAAAGAGTAATCGATGATAATCTTATACGAAAAACTCGAGAAAATTACGAATTACAATGTGGAAACTGAAAATCAATTAAATTACATCACTAAGTGAGATCTCTGTTTTTGTATCTCTCAAAAAAAGGCAGTCAAGTAAACAAATAATCAATGCGGAAACTGAAAAACGAATATTACCGTTCGATAAAAAAGAATCCACGATTAGGTTACGAGATAAACTCACGAACATACAGAATTCGGAAATTGAAAATTCAAAATCATCACTGACTTAAACAAATCTAAGGCTCTTCCACTATTAGAAAAAGGAATTGAAAACTGAATATCATCTCTCCAAAAAAATAAAAAAAATCTAAAACGATTCCATCTGAAAACAAAAATGGATATAAAGAATTAAAGCTGTAAAAATTGAAAACTGAATAACATCAATCACTGACGGATAAAACAAATAAAAAAAGTGAAGGATATAAAACAATCAACACCTAGAAACTTACCCTTGGAAACACAGTGACGTGGTGAGAAGCCAGGAGGGATGGATCAGAGTGGCGTCACAGGCGTGGACGCCGTCTTTCAGCAGCGCTGCGGCCCAGGGCCAGTCTCCGCTGCCAACTGTGCGGACGACGCTGTCTTCCACCACCTTATGCTGGGGGGGCAGGTACAGCGGACGGACCCCGCATGCTGTAGGGGGCAATGCTACCCATTACAAAAAAGTCAGGTGGATTTGGGCAATGAAGTGAGCTATAGCACCTCCACAATGTGGCATGTTTATTCGTCAAGTATTTTACAGGCACATCTATCTATCTATTTATCTATCTTATCTATCTATACCTCTATATCCATCTATCTATCTATCTATCTGTCTATTATATATATATATATATATATATATATATATATATATATATATATATATATATATATATATATATATATATATATATATATATATATATATATATATATATATATATATATATATATATATATATATATATAGCCAGTTTCAATTGAATGCTGCCATTTCCATTTGAGTCTAATGCACAAGTTTAAGAAAAGAACGTAAATCTGATGACTACTGTACTGAAGCGGAGCTTTATGCTTTTAAGGAAATGTGCGTTATCACAAATGACGAAATACACAAAACAGTTTTTAATTGTATTTTTATTTCGAAAATGATCAGAGGATAAAACTGATCACAGAGCGAAGTCCATTCTCATAAAAAAAAAATAAAAGGCAACTTCTTATATAAGCTTCTTATGAACCATCTTTGAAATCTTCGGTGCTTTGTACCCTTTCACTGTCAAAACTTAGGATGGAACTGAATTAATATTATACTCAAGCTAATTCTTATGTTTTCTTAAATTGTCACCTAAAACTTACTTAATGATCTTTAATTGACCTGTGAAACAAGCGCTGTTAAGTAACGTTTGGCTTACCTAATTCTGAACATGCTATGTACACCACAGTCCGTCGCGTACAGTTGACAGGTTCAAAGGTGATGTTCGTGGAGTACACGTCTGTGATCTGCACGTAGCCTAAGCCAGGGACGTGATCGAACACATCTTCCGTCACAACCTCCACGAGTTCCACTCCGCTGAAAGAGACGAATGAAGAAATGTAGAGGCGGGAATATTACTCAAAATAACAGACTAAATGATAAGAGACAAAATTCCTCGATGAAGTCAATCATTTCCCCAGGTGATGGACGTCTAATATTTTTCTTTTCCTTTTAATAAAGAAGCAATAGTTATGTCAAAAATACAAAGAAGTTTCTGCAGTCTGGCTGACAGCTATATAGTAAATATACATACATACATAGACAGATGAATATATTTTTGAGAGAGAGAGAGAGAGAGAGAGAGAGAGAGAGAGAGAGAGAGAGAGAGAGAGAGAGAGAGAGAGAGAGAGAGTCCTTGATTCAACCTCGAATCCTTCCCTTGTCTCCTCAAAGGGGGCGGGAGATGCCTTGACAAACGTCCTTCCCATCTTCTCCTGAAGCCTTCAAAGAAAGGGGTAGGGGATACACAGTAGAAGGGGGAGGGGAGTTGGGAGGAGGGGGGTTAGTATAATTAGCTTACCTTGGGAAAGACGTAATTAAAAATGATCCATCGCTGCAAATGAGGTCGTAATGCAATTAGAAAGTTCAACGGGTTGACTCAGTCCAAGATGAGGAGAACATTGTTGTAAAGTCTCAGTGACAAAAGGGATAAAGGGAGGAGGAGGAGGAGGAGGGAGGAGGAGGAGGAGGAGGAGGAGGAGGAGGAGGAGGAGGAGGAGGAGGAGGAGGAGGAATAGATGATGTTGAAAGAAGAAGACCAAGGAGGTATAGGAGTAATGACTGAAAGAAGAGAAGAAATCTCAGGAAGGACGGCAAGAATTAGGGGAAGGAAGGACAGCAAACAAAAAAAAAAAAAATAAAAAAATAAATAATGAATGGGGGAATAAAGGAGCTCGAAAGCATACTGAAGAAATGCTGAATGGAGAAGGGGAAAAGTTAAGTTTTAAGGAAAAAATGAAGAGAAAGGAAGAAAATCAAAGAAGAGTTGAAGCACAAAGGATTGAAAAACTCGAAATGACTCGAACAGGACGTTTCGTTCGATTGGTACGAATCTCAGAAGCAACAGGATGGAGATGGGATATCTTTGCATCTGGGGGACGACTGACTGATTGATTTCTTTAAGCTGGAGTCAAAACAACCGTGGTCATCGGAACCCATCAGGGAAGGAAGGGCGGGGGTTGGGGAGGAGGGGTGTTATAAAAAAATGAAGAGAAACATGAAAATTCAAGTAGTCGGTTCATTACTGATAGGAGTTCAAAACGTATTTATGATAATAAGAGGAATTTGCGAAATGGTACTCTCCCTTTTGTTGGAACTTGAATTTTGTTTCTACCGTTTATACAAACAGACAGATGTACGCATTACGCGATCAAAATTCTTGCCTCAAGGATCCATGCTGGTTCTCATATGGTTTTTGAACTCTCTTTCAGCAAGACGGTACTGCAAGCCATTTACAAAAATGGTAATGCTTGTCTTGGCTCCGGCAGCCTTCCTGATTCTCTAATCAGGTAGGAGTTAGCCACGGAGGCTCCCAAAGGATTCTCCGGAGGTTCTCAAATCCTTCGGTGCCGGTTCCTCTCTCCATTCAATAATAGCAAAGGGCTCGCGAAGACTTTGATACAGTAGCTCAAATTAGCGTCACGCTAAGACCATTAAAACGGGGCCCCAGGAAGTACAACGAGCAGGGGGGGGGGGCCGATGGAACAGGGAATGGAAAAGGGACGCTCTTGCTGTGAACCTTTCTTTTCCTTCTTGGTATCCTTCTGCTACCGCTTCATCATTCGTATTTTGATAGGTGTCACACGCTTCTCTCCTCAGTCCTCAAATGTCTACTGTAAGTAGGAATCTTTCCTTTCCTTGAACAAGATCTATTTATCTTAGGGGTATCCTGATTCTTGATTCCTTCCCAACTTTCTCATTATTCTATCTCTTCCTGCTCATATCATCAATGCCGACCCCAAACGGCCCCTATAGGAATTCTACTGTTTCCTTCCCTTCCTCGACCCTGCGAGTCTCTCTCTCTCTCTCTCTCTCTCTCTCTCTCTCTCTCTCTCTCTCTCTCCTATCGAAAAGGATGCTGATGCGAGCTTCGTCAAAATTCAATTTTGATAAGGGCGAGAAGAATGGGTCAGGACTGCGTCCTTCCCTCGACGCCCTTTTTGCACTCACATTCTCAGAGCGCCGCCGCCCCTACCACCCCTTTTTCAGGAGCGGTTCGGCCGTCCCCGACAGAAGGAAATGATCAGGGTCTCCCTCCCGTTGATGTACTACTTCTGAACTCTCTCTCTCTCTCTCTCTCTCTCTCTCTCTCTCTCTCTCTCTCTCTCTCTCTCTCTCTCTCTCAGCGTTTGATTTTATTATTTTATAATTTCCCTAAACTGTTTTGTTATAGCCTGTCTGTCTCTTTAATTTTATAAGTTTACAAAAATTCATCTCTGTCTGTTAACTCTCTCTCTCTCTCTCTCTCTCTCTCTCTCTCTCTCAAGGTCACCGAAATGTATAAAGGGGAAATTACATTGTAAATTTTGTTCCATTTAAAGGTAAGAGGGCTAGCTAAAATGAAGAATATAAGAGAGAGAGAGAGAGAGGGAGGGGAGGGGGAGGAAAGTGTGGGGAGGGGAGGGAGGAGGAATATCAAACAAATCAAGAAAGAATCTTTACCTTAACCGGGGCAGGAGTAATTAACCTTAGATGCTACACCGAGAAATTCTCACAGAATTATCATTTGTTTGCAGTGGTCCTAAATTATACAATAAAGGGTATAAATAATAAAGTTATACAATTGTGAATCTAGATTATATAAAAGATCCCACCAGGGAATTGCCTGACTGGAAGGACTTTTTTAAGCAGTAATTGTCTTACATTGTATAGTACCAGGTCTTGATGTATCCAGGTTACATAGTAATGAGAGTAGATTACAATACAATACACCTAAATTACATTATAATAGAAAGATATGTAATAATGAATCTAAATAGGTTAAGTTCCATGAGAGGGGTATAAATAAATCTAAGCTATATTCCGATAGGTTTAAATAGGTTTAATTTGTAAAACAATGGGCCAACTTAGGTACAGACTAGATAAAAAAAAAGGTGTAAATGGGTGCAAGTCACCAAGTAGCGAGTCTAGGCTATATGGATGAAACTAAGTTTCAGTGTAATGGAGGCTATGCCAGTAATTACAGAAGTAGTTCAATTAATAATGAAGGCTAGCCATTACTCATATGGTAAGGGAGAGAGTTCATTAGTAATGGGCAACACAATTCATAATGATGTCTTATTCCAGGCCTATAAAATTTCGGCCTAACAGGTCATTATTTGACAAGAATATTACAAGATTCTAATTAACATAAATGAGTAGCACCATTCTAAAAAGTTTTTTTTTTCTGTTTGGTTGACGTCATTGGCCAACATGAAAACGTATAACTTTAAAGTACTTTGTAATATCTTATTGTTAAATGCTTTTACTATAAAGGAGATTTCTGTATTGATCTAAAACCTGATTTCCTCAGATTATTCAGGAAACTGAATAATACACGGTAAAATAGAAATAAAATGCAGATTAATCGACCACAGGAATAGGAAAATGAATGCAATATAAGATTAGAGCCACGCGTCTATATCTCAAACCACTCCAGCTATGCTTGTCAATAACTTGAATTTTCACCGCTCAAGCACAAACACGAGAACACTTTGTATTCATAAAAGGAGGACCTCACGCGATCTCTGCAATGGTCAAATGAAACACGATCTGTTTGGAAAGCTAATATACCGTTTGAGGCTGAAGGAAGGCGCCCGCAACTTTAATGAGCCTCGAATAAAAGAAAAACGTGAAAAAAAAAAAAAAAGAGAGAAAAAAAGATGGAGGCTGGAGAATGATGAATGAAGGCAGACCAAGTTTGGACAATTTTTGGGTTGAAACGAGAAGGAAATAAGGATTTTCTCTGGTCAGAGGAGAAACATTTTATTGAAGCACGGTCTAGTATGTATTTATGTCTACGAATATGTGCTGTATAGGACGTGAGCTGTATCATGACCTAAGGCGATACCTATAAATATATATAGCATATATAGTATATATATATGTGTGTATGTATATATATATATATTTATTTATTTATAGGTATTGCTTACGTCATGATATAGCTCACGTCCTATTCAGCATAGAAACACACACACACATATATACAGTATTATATCGGTGTATACATGTATGTATATATATATATATACATATATATATATATACATATATATATACATATATATATATATATATATATATATATATATATATATATATATATATATATATACATATATATATATATATACATATATATATATATATATATATATATATATATATATATATATATATATATATATATATATGCCTTTAAAAAGAAGGGCACCATCCTCCTGTTTCCCAGCAAGTCTTCAGGGACGAGGTTGATAACACCACAGCTTTTCTTGACCCCAGAAGACGCTAGCGGTCATTCACAGGTGGGTGAACTGGCAGGAGAAAGGCCTAAAGCGACCCACGGACCTAAGAAACGCGTACTCACCACCCAGCCGAGATCTAGACTGACTCTAGAGAATATAATGGAGGGAGCTTCTAGATATTTATACATTTATATATGTTATATATATACTATATATACATTTATTTATACATTTGTATATATATATATATATATATATATATATATATATATATATATATATTTATATATATATATATATATATATATATATATATATATATATATATATATATATATATATATATATATATATATATATATGCATATATGTACAGTATATAAACGCATTTATATGTGTATATATAATAAACACCTAACATGAATAAACAATCATTTAAAAACAAAATGGTAAACAGTGACTACAAGGAGTTCAATGCTAACTAGAGAGTACCCGGCAAATCTCTTCAGTCGAGGTGACTAAAGGTTTATCTACCACACTATGAGGAATCCGAAAGGTAAAAGAAAAAAAAAAAGAATTTTTTTTCTCATTTTTTTCGTATCGGAAAGTGCGTATAGGAAGCCATTTTATCTGCTCGACCGCGGGTGCGCAACATCAGAATAAAATTCGGCAGAATATCGTTTCTGAAAATATAGCAAAGCATATTCCAATGTGTTTTGTGTGTATTTTTGGGATGGTAAGGAGGGAGGAGGAGGAGGAGGAGGAGGAGGAGGAGGAGGAGGAGGAGGAGGAGGAGGAGGAGGAGGTAGGTGGAGGTGGGGGTATATAGGATGGGAGAGCAGTGGGGAAATGGGGGGAGGGGCTTCGTAAATTTACGAGACTGCAGGAAATAACCTTTTATCCCCCAAAGGCTGCTCCATCATGTTCAAAGCTGTGTTTTATTCGCCCGTGGTTTCAGGTGAACAGGTCCTGAAGTCAGTCTCTCTCTCTCTCTCTCTCTCTCTCTCTCTCTCTCTCTCTCTCTCTCTCCATCCCTTATGCATCTGTCTGTTTGAAAACTTATTCTCTAACTTTCATTATATTTATCTAATTTACTAATTTTCTTTCTGTTCAATTTATTCTCTCTCTCTCTCTCTCTCTCTCTCTCTCTCTCTCTCTCTCTCTCTCTCTCTCTCTCTCTCTCTCTCTGTCCTAATCAGTCAGTCAGATGAATTTCTCGTCTTTCTCTTTCTATATTTATCTATTTTATTCATTCTCTTTCTCGATCTCATTTCTCTTCCTATCCAAGTCTTTATCTACCTAATATTTCTTTTTACCTACCCACCTCTTCATTTGTTTAACTTTTCTCTCTCCCTGTCCATCTATCCACTCTCTCTCTCTCTCTCTCTCTCTCTCTCTCTCTCTCTCTCTCTCTCTCTCTCGGAGTGTGAGGGCCGGTCTCTTTCGGAAGGTCCGTCCTCTAAGCAAGAGGACAGCTTTAAATACATTTCGACGATTGTGCCCGCGAAGGCAGGCGTGACAACGTCTGTTGTTAATGATAATCAGATGTCAAGGACGAATTGGTGATGACGATTATCTACGGCAGTAAGCCGCGAGGAAAAGTTGAATGTGTTGGGAGGAAAGCGTCAATGAGTTGTGAGGAAGACTTGAAAGTATTGGGAAAAATAAAGTCAAATTATTGGGAAAACATATCAATGTTTTATGAAGGAAAATTTCGGCGAGTTGTGAGGAATAAATCAACGAATTTTGAGGATAACTTCAAATTATTGGGAAGAAAACATCAATGAGTTATAAAAAAAACATCAGTGAGTTGTGAGGATAACTTCAAATTATTGGGAAGAAAACATCAATGCCTTATGAAAAAACATCAGTGAGTTGTGAGGATAACTTCAAATTATTGGGAAGAAAACATCAATGCCTATGAAAAAAAATCAGTGAGTTGTGAGGATAACTTCAAATTATTGGGAAGAAAACATCAATGCCTTAAGAAAAAATATCAGGGAGTTGTGGGGGAAACTTCAGCGAAACTTGAGCGAGTTGAGAGGAAAACATCAATGAATTGTGATGAAAATATAAATTGATTGGAGGAAAATATAAGTGATCATGACGTTGTCAGTGTGTTAAAAAGCTGTAAAGAAAATTGAGTGTTTTGAGGAAAGCGTCAGTGAATTATGAAGAAAATGCAAAATTTCTGGGAGGAAAACGAGTATACTCTCCGGAAAAGTCAAAAGTGCAGCGATGAAAAAAAAAAAACAAGTGTTGTCAAGAAAACATTTCAGAGTGAAATGTTTTCTTGACAACATATAAAACAATTTGTAATTAGCGATGACAACGTCAATGTATTGGACAGAAAACATTAGTGTAGTGAAGAAAGCGCCGCTGTTTTTTAAGTTCAATTCTTATTAGGACAAGGAAACAGTATAAGTTAAATGTTTCTCCGTATTAAGTTTTACATACTCAGTTCTTTTATAAAATAACTTTTTAAGATTTTACTGTCCTCTTTTAGGCTTGGAAACGTTGTTACACTAAAGCAAATCATATAAAGAACTAAGGCAAAATGTCAAAAAACTCATAAAAACTTTATGCAAAATTTTTTTTATATGTGGAATCGATATAGCAAAGCTTTGATTTTGTTTCTGGTTTTTCCAACAGGCCACTTCAACTAAGAAGGGGTGCCTTCAAAGAGAGGCAATAACATCGTCACTTGTACATTCGTTGTCTAACTTTATCAACGCTTAACTTCCTACAAATAATCATCCATAGTCTTACAATTTCTTCACAGTCTTACACAGAACCCATAGTAAATATACAGGGTGTATATAAATATGTATATATATATATATATATATATATATATATATATATATATATATATATATATATATATATATATATATATATATATATATATATATATATATATATATATATATATATATATATATATATATATATAAACACATATATATTATATATATGGGCGTGGGTGTATACATAAAAGAACACTGACACAACATTACTAACTCGCACAAACAATTTAAACAATTTATGAATGGGAATCTGTCTACCTCTCTATCTGAGTATGCACAGCATAAAAGCATAAAATCTGCAGTAGACATACCTAAGCCTACATACATACATACACTTATATATATATATATATATATATATATATATATATATATATATTGTATATATATATATATATATATATATATATATATATATATATATATATATATATATATATATATATATATATATATATATATATATATATATACACATATCTCCACTTCTCACAGGTCACCTATCAATACTGATAATTAGAGGGAAGGAAGGAGCACCTTTGTGAAAAGCAATTAGATTCCGTCTCCTAATGAGAAATTATTAATTTCCAATCATGCCGTGGGATTTTACAGTACTCTATAATGAGAATATCCCGTCATTACACCATGTCATCACCGTGATTAATCGGAGTCGTGGAGAGGATGTAGGGTAATCATCAATATTCACAAAAGTATGTATAAAGATACGATATTCAGCGCTTCTGCGTAATAACCAAAAGTAATAAACAGGCAAAATGTACAAAATAAAGTAAAGAATACAATAATTATGCCTGTCAAAAGATTATTTAATTCGACCTAAATGAAAAAAAAATTATACCAGAGTAACCCAAGGTAAACTAGTGAAATGTAAAAGGGTAAAAAAGTTCATGAGATAAAAAAATAAGGAATATTCAAAAGTAAAATTTTTCTTCGTTACAAAAGCTATGAAAACAAAAGAAAGAAAAATCATTTTAATGAAGATTTACGATAACTATTTTCACGCCCAAGAAAATAACGAAACACTATCAGCAATAACGATGAACCATAAAATACAAAAATTAAAAGAACCAAGATAAAGAAAAACATTGACACAACAAAGACACCAAAGGATATCTATTACACAAAGGAGAAACACACAAGCAAAGGTAAAAACCTTACATGTCACGAAAAGCCAAAACAACACAAATATCAAAGAAAACAGAATCCGTTTTCTTTACGAAAATGAAAAACCACGCAGATGCAGCGAAGGCGATAAAGACCATACCTATCCAAAAAGGAAAAACAACACAGGCAGCAACTACCTTACTCCACCACGAAAACAACAAAAAACAAAAAGAAAACAAAGGCGAAAAAACAACACAATGAAAAACAACACAAACTTAACAAAGAAAACAGTAGCAACATCTACTGAGCCGAAGAAAACAACGCGCAAGACATGACAACAAAAACCAGACGTACCACGTAACATGAAGTCACACCAGCAAACAACATAACAAAACCACAAGAATAGCGACGAGGAAGAACAACAGCCCTAAAGCCAAGACAAAAAGAATGACACATACAACACCAAAAAAAAAAAAAAAAAAAAAAGAAGAAAAAAAGTCAGATTCAGCTCGGCCACCGGCAGCCATACCTATCACGACGGCTTGATAATAGATATAGAAGGAGAGGCAGAATAGAAGGGGAAGAAGGTCGTTACGTTCGGCATCTTCTCCGAAATTGGCTGTTATGTCCAAATAGACATTTTTATCTTTCAGAGGACCTCACCCCCACCCCCTCCCATCCCGCCCCTCCACCCACACTCTTAATCCCCCCACCCCACCCCATCCAGAGAAATGCCACAAAAAAATAAACCTTATTCCCGGATCCCTATCAACTCCCATCTAGGGGGAACGACGGTAATAGGGACAAAGACAAAAGGTTATTTTCTTAACACAGTTATCCACTTGTCCCGATAACTTGGTTATTATTCTTATTACTTCCGTTATTATTTTCACTTTAGTCCGGCATTTGACCTTGGAAAAACCAAAGATAACTTCGTCAATGGGATTTCAAAATTTGTAATAGGCTAATCGGACACTGATGGGGAAAAAAATTTAAAAAATGTCACCTATGTCACGTCGCTGTGGCATACAAAAATGCCATTAATTCAATTAATGAAGGATTCTTCTGTACATCTAATGGAGGTAGTTTAATTAATTCCAAGTGCGTAATATTTCACTGACTGAAAACAATGAATAAATATGAGTAAAACAATATCCTAAACCTCAATCATTACGTAATTAAATATATAAACCCATAAGGGGCTCTGAACCCCCATTTGTAATGCAGAGAGGGGCCGTTATGAGACCTAGTGCCTAAGCATCACTCATATTTATTTCAATTTCTTCCATTTCCATTTCTTATATATCATGACAAAGTTCTCGATTCGTTCACCCAAGTAACTGGGGCTATTCTATCTCACCAGGTAAAACTCTGTAATAAAGCTGGAACAGATGGAATAAAAAAAAAAACACTTGGTATTCCAGACAAAAAATATCCGAAGCACGCGGCAATCTAGACAAGAAAACAAAGCTGAATCAGGTGGTCTTCCTATCAAAGAAAAAAAAAAAAAAAAGAATTCCCGGTAGCATTTCGAAAAGAAAACTACATAAAGCAGGCAGACCAGCATTCCGTAAAAGAAGCTGAGAAGATTTAATTACGGATTTTTTTAAAGGCCTCGTTTGACTCGCATCCAGGACATTAGTGCCTAACTGCAACTTTAGTGACCTTTACATTTCAATTCTACTGCTCTTCAGGAAGGGGAATGGGGCCCATTCGTCCTATCAGGGGCTGTAAAATCAACTTTTGGTTTCGTGATATATTCCTCTCCAGATAAGAAGCTCATAGAGTGTTACTTCTTCCATCTTTCAGACTAAAAAATAAAGAAAAATGAGTGAAAAAAAGTCAGAACTAATGGAACAAAAATAATGGAGATGAACGGAAGAATCAACGAAAATTTTTCTTGAAAAATAATCTGAAGGTCAACATTTTCGAGTGATTATGCGATAGGAGGACATTTTTAATACATGAAAGAAAAACAGGTAAAGTTTTCGATGACTGAGAAAAGGCAACTTTCCGACGTTAATGCAAAGACACCAGTTTTAAGCAAGCTGAGAAAAACTTCCAGTTTTCCGACATCTTGGCAAGTAACACAAAATTTACCTAGACAGTTTGCCGAGAAAAGAAATTTTCAAGCGAAAAGAGCATTCCCCAAAAATGCTGAAAAAGCACGATAATATTTGAAAGGCAAGGACAGGAAACGGCTACTTTTTAGTATCACAGATCAAAACCCTTAGTCTTAAATGTCCCGACTGAGGAACAATCAATTTTTATAAATCAACTTCAAGAAACAGCCAAACACATCTGTAATAAGGTGAAGGGCATAAAATAACCATCTCTTCAGAAGCATACAAGGATTAAGAAATATTATTAGCAACTCGGTACAAAGCTCTGACAATAATCATCTCAATTTCAGTGCAGAGACACAATTACATTATTCAATTACATGGCTCTGAAATAATCGATTTTCCAGCCAGTCAAACAAGAAAAAGTTAATATTCAATCACATATCACGAGATATCTGATAAAAACGGAAAACGACAGTAGTAGTTTTACAATGACAAAGCTAAAAAAATCAGCAAAACATCCCCAACGGAGTAAAGAAAAGTTTTTAGTGATAAAACTAAGAAATGACCAAATTTTTCAGACAACACCAAATAGCCAACGTAATCTTTTATTGATAAGGCTAAAAAAAAATCAAAACTATCGGCATCACAGTAAAGAAAAAACCAGAATATTTAATGACAAGGCAATGAAAGAAACATTTTATTTTACAACGAAGATTATGAAACAACCAGATTTTTACGACGAAGACAATGAAACAACAAGAGTTTTCAGTAGCAAGAGAATGAAACAACAGATTTTTCAATAACAAGACAATGAAAAACCAGATTTTTCTCTAGCAAGGCAAAGAAACAACCCGATTTCGAATGACAACACATGTAAAAAAACATAGTTATTTTTCAGTGACAAGACTTAGAAAAATAAAATTTCCAGTGACAAGACTAAGAGAATTTGTTAAATGAAAATGCTAAGAAACAGTGAGAAGACTTAACAAACAATGTAATTTCCAGCGATAAAAAAAATCTGATTTCCAAAACAACACGAAAACAACAGAGGAAAATTTTTAACAAGAACACCAGATTCCCAAAATTTCCAATAACAACGCAAAACGATGGAAGAAAATTGATGAACGAGGAGTTAAAAAAAAAACCAAAAAGATAAATAACCAATCAGAAGACGACATCACAAAAGCCAAACAGCGCAGAGACTATGACAAACGGAGGAATGAAACAGCGATGAGAGCCGGCGGTGAAACGCCGCGATTCATTGCCGGAGGAACAACGAGCTTAACGTGGCATTGTTTCCTAAAGTCGAGTTTTGGATTCATTATGCGCCATCTTGGGTTTTATGTGGCACCATTTGCCCCGGACTTTCGCTCTGTCTCTGGACGTCAGGATCCCATAAACCTTATATAATTGTCTCTCCGTCTCTCTCCTATGAGGGACACGAGTGCAATGAAGGCATCGCCCCCAAGAATTAAAAGAAACGAGAGAGAGAGAGAGAGAGAGAGAGAGAGAGAGAGAGAGAGAGAGAGAGAGAGAGAGAGAGACAGAGAGAGAGAGAGAGACTGTGTTCTCCACAAAGAAAAAACAGGTAGCTCGATGGAGAGAGAGAGAGAGAGAGAGAGAGAGAGAGAGAGAGAGAGAGAGAGAGAGAGAGAGAGAGAGAGACTGTTACTCAATAAACTCAAATAAATGGAGGTAACTCAAGAGAGAGAGAGAGAGAGAGAGAGAGAGAGAGAGAGAGAGAGAGAGAGAGACTGTTGCTCTATAGACACAGGTAGCTCAAATAAAGAAAGAGAGAGAGAGAGAGAGAGAGAGAGAGAGAGAGAGAGAGAGAGCTGTGCAAAGACACAAGTAGTTCAAATAGATGGAGAGAGAGAGAGAGAGAGAGAGAGAGAGAGAGAGAGAGAGAGAGAGAGAGAGAGAGCTATGGATATGACATGCAGATTATTCCATCGTTATTTGTCCCCCCTGCTTTGCTTTTCAAGCGCCAACAATCAATTAAATGCAGTTCAATTTTAACTAAACCGTTATCTATGGGATCGTGAAGGTACAATTCTTTCATTTTCCAATATTCTTTTTTCACATTTGACTTTCTATTCTGTGGAAGATTAATCAAAATAGTGCCTACTTATATTTGTTCCAAATGAATATTCGTTCACTCTGAATAATAATAATAATAATAATAATAATAATAATAATAATAATAATAATAATAATAATAATAATAATAATAATAATAAACTATTTCATCATCATCGCAGACCATGTAGCTGAACGACAGATCTGCAACAGCTCCTCTCAATTTGTTTTTCAACGTGAGGAGGCCGACGGGACGTGCAGCTGCATGACCTCGTACGGCCAGAACTTGATGAAAAAAGTGGAATATGAGCAGAGTGAGGAAAGCGACAGGTAAACTTTCTGAATTAAACATGATCATAGGAATCAAGTTCTGATAAGCAAAGACATTTGGAAGTTCCCCAACCCCCCCTTCACCCGAAAAAAAAAAATGTCGACGCCGTAACATCACTGATCAAGCGGCTCACCTCCACGGGATAGAGCGAGAACAAGGAGGGAAGACCTACCCGTAGGTGAGGAGGTCGCAGGTGACCTCAGCCATGTTGTGGATGAGCTGGTGGGCGTCCTGCGTCGTGAGGGTCTTGTTGATGTTGTCGACGCAGACCCTGGCGGGTTGTCCTCCTTCGGTGTACCTGAGCAGCCCCTCCCGGTTGTAGACGACCCACTGCTGTTCCGTCAGGGCTTCCGGGTCGGTGGGGGTCGGTGTCAGCGATACTGCAGAAGAAAGAGGATAAAGGTGTTGGAAGGAATTGGAGGAAATCGAATTTCACAAAAAAATTCCTGTTAAAATTCCGCAGAGCCGCGAATGGAAAATATTTAAAATTTTTCAACGACTTATAATTCTAGTTCTCTGTGGCACTAAAATGAAGATTAGTGGTTTTTTTTTTACCTACTCTGAAGATGGAGATTCAGTCTAGAATGAAATAAAAAGATATTGGAGGAAATCGAATTTCACTGGACATTCTGTTAAAACTCCACAGGTCTTGGAAGAAAGGTGTGAAAAGAAGTGAGAATATTTTCGAAGGGATATGGGATAAATGAGTTAAAATGGCACAGAAGAAATTTGGCAAAAATGAGTTTAAATGCTTTCGAAGGGATGTGGGGTCAATTTGAAATGTTTTACAAAAGAAAAGATAAAAGTCCGGTAAATGTTGCAGAATTATAAAAAGGAAATACGAATGCTTTAAAAGGGAAACTATCTTCAAAGGGAATTTAAAGGTAAAACGTTTTATTAATAAAAATAATATCTGAAGTGACTTAGCAGGGCAATAAAATAGCTTTAATGTACCTTAAACTAAAAATGCCGAGTAAAAACTTTTTACAAAAGGGAAAACTAATTTGAGTATTAAACATGAAAATGAGAGTGATTTACAGTGATAATAAATAACAAAACATTATTTTTTACAGTGAAAGACATAGAAATGAAAATAGGAGCGTTTTAAAATGATAACATAAGAAATCATTATAATTTTCTTTACTGTCATAAACTTGTCAAATGCAAGTAAATTAAAGTCAACCTTGATCGTACCTTTCATAAATTATTCACTACTTAAATGCCGCATCCGTATAGAAATATAAAGGTTAACTGTTCAAAGACGGCGGGAAGATGATAAAAGATTAGATAAAAAAAGAAAAAGCTGGAGAAGGAGATAACATTAGAAAAAAAAATAACTGGGGAGGGAAACAGTATCTCAGTGTGGACGTGATCTGCAGAGTATACTCACAGCATCCTCTTTCATCTGCACCATTTGGACAATCTTCAATCCCGTCACACCTCCGCTCCTGAGAGACACAGGAGCCGCCGGAACCACACCTGCCAGGTAAACAAACGTCACACATGCATATACACAGGGAACCACACCTGCCAGGTAAACAAACGTCATTAAACACATGCATATACTGTACAGAAGGAACCACACCTGCCAGGTAATCAAACGTCATTAAACACATGCATATATACACAGGGAACCAAACCTGCCAGGTAAACAAACGTCATTAAACACACGCACATACACAGGGTACCACACCTGCCAGGTAAACAAAGTCATTAAATACATGCATATACACAGGGAACCACACCTGCCAGGTGAACAAGCGTCATTAAACACACGCACATACACACGGAACCACACCTGCCAGGTGAACAAACGTCATTAACACATGCACATACACAGACTGTGGGTTACATATTGTAATCACTTGTATACCTGTCAGGATAACGAATCTTAGCTTATTTAATGCACATCTATCAAGAAATAACGATTAGAGAAACTTCCGTTAATATATAACGTAAATACTACCACGATTGTCTAAAAAAGAATGAAAAAAGAAATCTTTAAAATTATGCGATTACATAACTTAATTACTCAAATTATTTGTAGGTATAAGTTTGATTGAATATAAAAAATTACAGACATACATTTCTACATACATAATACATACATAAACATAATATATATATATATATATATATATATATATATATATATATATATATATATATATATATATGTATACATATATATAATGAATGTGTAATATATCTAAATATAACGTAAAATTAAAGCAGAAGAGTTTATGCATTTCTTACAAAGCAGATATACTGAGATAATCTTCTAATACCTTACTGTTTCATTATATATATATATATATATATATATATATATATATATATAATATATATACATATATATATATATATATATAATATATATATATATATATATATATATATATAAAAATAATATAATTAGCATTTATAATGCAATATAATATTTAGCATTTAAGAGCATTCGGAGGCATGTTCCTATCTTATGTATTGTAAAATTGCTGTGAATATCGACTTAAAATAAGAATCGCCATTAAACGATAAACACTGGAGCGAAAGAGTTCCCTTTTAATTTGGAACTTAAACGCTATCCATCAACAAGATAAAAATAATAAACGATTCGACGTGAAACCTGAATCTGAAATGCCCAGTAATATTGCTAAATGCGTGTAATTAATGATGCCGAAACCATTAACATGCCTTCAGTCCGACGCGGTTTTACTAATGATAAAGCATATAGACTTCATTCACATGATTGGTTAAGCATATGCTTTATTTCATTCGACGTGAAAGAGGTCAGATTCCCTGCTGCTGATCAGATTCCAGTAACTAGCTCGCACAGACAGACAGACTAACAGTGAGAGATATATATGTATACATATACACACACATATATATATATATATATATATATATATATATATATATATATATATATATATATATATATATATACATATATACACATAATACATACATATATATATATATATATATATATATATATATATATATATATATATATATATATATATATATATATATCTTGAGACAAAAAATGAACCGACACAATTAGAACATACCTGAAGCCATTAGGAGGGCAGTGGCCACAGTGGGTTTCATCTGACATGTCCTCGCAGTCGATGACCCTGTCGCAAACGCGTTCCGGCCAACCCTTGACGCGCAGCTCCCGTGCGCAACCTGGTCATACAAGAAATAGAACGTGAGTCATACATGACGAGTGCTCTTATTGCAGAAGCTCCGGAAATCCTGGATGATATATAAATACAATGACATAATGATAAGTCTCTGCTGTAGAGGTCTGGAAGATATGGAAAAATATATTGATATGTAGAGTATCTTTAGCTATCTTTAGCTTCTGTTAAATAAAATATGTTATACAAGTAGTGTGCAAGGTTTGCAGGTTCTAGAAGACATGCAGTATGGTGAAATACGGAATACTGTAGAAAAGCCTAGAACAAAAATACATTTTCTCCCGAGGAGTATTAAGATTTTATTTATATACAAAGCATAATATTCTATTCTTTTAGCCATTATTTTTGTAAATGCACTATAATGCTAATTACAGCAACGCAACACACTTTGTCTTTCTATTTCTGAATTCGACCTGTTGAAATCGTCACTCTCCTCATGAACTTCCAACAGTCTAAGTTAATCACATAATTAGCGTATACCGAATAGTTTGTTTATTTGTTGTTTACTTTTCGCAGCTGCAAACAATATGACCGTGCCTACTAAAATACAGTATTCAGCAAGTAGATGAGAGCAAGGCCAAGAGAGACAATGTCTACCTAATTGGGTGGAGCCGCCTCCCATCTGGGATAATTACGGAGGCGATGACGTATCTTAGAGGTACCTGCTCGCTACGGCAATTCACCTCCTGACCCAATAAGGAGGTAGACAAAGCTCCGCCTACAGGGGGGATTTGGAGGGAAGTGAGCTGACCTTTTCTCTCTTGGCCTTGGATGAGAGGGGATAGTAGAGAAGAAACATCAAATTTATTGTCATGTACATTCTCTAAAAGTCAAATTAAGGGGTCAAAAACTTTCATGGCCTTATGATGGCGTCATACATTTACACAGAAGCCTCATTAGCATAACGGAGAAGTACCTTTATTTACACTGTGCTTTTCACCTCTTATCTGCAAGCACTCTTCTGCCTCAAGGAAACTGATGCCCTTTCTGTCTAATACTTCAGAGGCTCCATTAAACCAGCAGGTTCTCGGTTTCCCTTTCCCTTTCCTCTTTAAACTTGTGAATGACTACATCTTTTTAACTAAACTGTCATCTGTTCTTTCCACAGGAACAAACCTCTTCTCTATTTAATGTGACATCTCATTTTCCATGCCCTCAACCTTGAGAACTTTCACTGCTTCATCAGTAAAGTATTTCAAGGACTCGCTCACAATGACCTTCCTGTGTCAAGTGTCGTACAATCAACCCCCCAATCCCTCACTGAAGAAAGTGGTACAGATCAGTCAACCACATACTTGCACACAAATTTTATAATTTGAAGTTTTCACCGAGAATTTTTTATAAGCTTCCCACACACATATCTTTACATCCCTTAAAGAAAATTTTGTAAATCAGAAAATGTTAACAGACTATTATTATTGTTATTCAAAAGATGAACCCTATTCATATGGAACAAGCTCACAGGGGCCACTGACTTGAAATTCAAGCTTCCAAAGAATATGGTGCCCATTAAGAAGTAACAGAAAGTAAAGGGAAATACAGAAAGAAGAGATCTCACTTATTAAAAAGAAAAAAATTAATAAATTAACATATAAAATGTATTAAAATGCAAGGAGAACAGAAATGGGCAGTGTAGGGTGTTGTTCTCTTTCTTAAGCCTGTATGAAATAACCTTGATTAAAAAATATACGTTCAACAAAAAAGTAAACACTATTTTTCTTACAGAATTATACATGAAATATTTTCAAACTGTCTAAACATCCTTTATGAACATTTCGAAGTTATCTTCTCTTGGTAACCTTTTCTTCAATTCAGCAACTTTTCCACAAGTTTCTTCTCGATTTTACAACTTCAAAGGTCTTTCTGTTCTACAGATGCAGAAGAGACACGGCTATGCAAGTTACACAAAGACTATTCCGCTTTTTTATTTCTTTACTTCATGTAGTCTAAAACCTGTCTTTTTACTCCTGCAGTAATAACCAACAACAATTCCTCTATGATGTCTTTAACGAGACATTCAATAATGTTTTGTTCGTCATTCATAAGAAACAACCACATCTATATAATTTTTTTATTTACTCACACCTTTCATATTCATTCATTCCCGATATTAATTTCAGATTACTTCGTAATAACTCTGTGCTAGTTTCAAATCGCCTCCCATACTTAGATCCAGTCCCTCCTGGGAAGAAACCTTAATTTATTAATGATTCAATCACTTCGCTGCGTCTATTAATAATTCTACTTAAGTTTATTCACCGTAAGTAATTACCCCTCGCAAAGGGCTCCAGTTTATCTCCTGGAAAGGATCGCCGAGGAGAAAAGTGCAACGTTATCGAACCGAAGTTCAGTCAGTGTACACGGTCAGGAGTCTCTGGCCCTACAGTAGCCTAGCAGCTTATAATTCAAGAGGTCCTACTCAATTTACAGCCCGATCCATTTTCTGAGCATCCAGAGAGAGTTGGTGAGCCAGGAGCACCATCAATCTCTCTCTCTCTCTCTCTCTCTCTCTCTCTCTCTCTCTCTCTCTCTCTCTCTCTCTCTCTCTCCACAACCCTTTCCACGTCTCCAGAGATACCCTTCCCGTCCTCCTCCCTCACCCTGTCTTTATTCTTGTACGACGGAACTTACGCTCAAATTGATTCTCCGATGGGCGTCCCATTCTACGGCTACACCATCAGAAGAATCACAAGATGGGACCGGAGCTCCCCGTCCCCAGATTTAGAGAAGCTGAGACAGAGGGAATAGAACAAAGAACGGAAAACAGAAATAATACATCAAAGTGCCGTTCTTTTAAGATGGGGAAGCAGAGGAGAGGACCATCCCGTGTCCTAACCTACGCCCGTCTGGATAAACGAGGCGGAACATGAGTAACTTTGCGCGATAAGAGAGAGAGAGAGAGAGAGAGAGAGAGAGAGAGAGAGAGAGAGAGAGAGAGAGAGAGAAATATGAATGGTGGCAGAGCTTCTCTGTGACAGCTTAGAGAATTAGTGGGCCAATGCCCTAACTATCTTTGTAATGAACAGGCCACTTAGGACGGGTAACCAAATGCCTCCATCTAGCCCAGACCCAAACAAACGAGGGGATGAAGAGTGGAAAAAGAAGAGTGTGGACTTTTCCAGGATCATAAAAAGAGAAATCCAAAGCTTGGCAGTTGACATGTCAGGAGGATTGTAAAACCCGTTATAAAAGAAAACTACTGAGGCAAGAAGGCTGCAGATTGGTATGTTGATCATCCACCCTCTCGTCATCAAACATACCAAATTGCAGCCCTCTAACGTGCGTAGTTTTTATTTTATTTAAGGTTAAAGTTAGCCATGATCGTGCGTCTGGCACCGCTATAGGTGCCAACAACACAGGCCACCACCGGGCTGTGGCTGAAAGTTTCATGGGCCGTGGCTGAGAGTTTCATACAGCATTATAAGCTATACAGAAAAGTCGACTGCGCCGAAGAAACTTCGGCGCAGTTTTTACATGTTTGTTTTAGAATCAGATTCTTCGTTTTCTTACAAAGCACATGGCAATCTCTCACGTCACGAACTCGGTACGCATATGTAATGTAATGTGAACAAAGAGAGAGAGAGAGAGAGAGAGAGAGAGAGAGAGAGAGAGAGAGAGAGAAAAAAACCTGAACTTTATGGAAAATCTTCAGTTATCTTTAGTACATAAATTAAATGCACATTTCAAAAAGGGACAGGAATAGGAGTTCCGCCACTGAATGAAATAAAAAACAAAAATTAATTTCCCCTCTTAACGCCTATAACATGGAATGATAAAACACTGTGATGGGTGAGGCAACTGAGTAGAAAAATGCACATGCAAACTCAATAAAAAGGGAAAAATCCGGAAAAAAATCTTAAATCAACTTATGTAAACACTGGAAATACAAACTACGAATAGTGAGAATGTCATCAGCCTGATGGTACTTGACAAAAAAAAAAAAAAAAAAAAAAAAAAGAAAACTAAAAAATGCGCCGAAATTTCTTCGGCGCAATCAAGTTCTCTGTATAGCTGCTATAGCATATAATCAGGGCCACATGAAACAGATCTATCTTTCGGTGGTCTCGGTATAATGCTGTATCAGCCGCGTCCCATGAAACTTCAACAACGACCCGGTGGTGGTCTATCCTATATCGTTGCCAGAAGCACGATTATGGCTAACTTTAATCTTAAATAAAATAGAATCACTGAGGCTAGAGGGCTTCAATTTGGTATGTTTGATGATTGGAGGGTGGATGATCAACATACCAATTTGCAGCCCTCTAGCCTCAGTAGTTTTTAAGATCTGAGGGCGGACAGAAAAAGTGCGGCCAGAAAAAAAGTGCGGACAGAAAAAGTGAGGACGGACAGACAAAGTCGGCGCAATAGTTTTCTTTTACAGAAAGCTAAAAATGAAAAGAAAAAGAGAAAACAAAAAGGAAAGGAAACCAGATGGAAAATCATCCCCATAAAAAGGGCAAAATAAAAATTCCTGAGTCCTTTATGACTAAATAACGACAGGAAGAAGGGAGGATGTGATAGGGGCCGAAATAACCGAATCCCCTTCAAGATCCTCCTTCCCCGGAAATCTTGGCATCGAATAACATTCACACAGAAGGATATGGCTGGAGCCGTGTCACTTCTTATAAAATCAATTGCTTCCCAGAGAGAGAGAGAGAGAGAGAGAGAGAGAGAGAGAGAGAGAGAAAACAATCACATCACTATCATGAAGAGAATAGAGAGTACCATCACATCACCGTCGTTGAGAGAATTGGCTGCTAAAGATTGTCGTGAGAGAGAGAGAGAGAGAGAGAGAGAAAACTAATCACTGCTTGAGAAATTGATTGTCAGAGAATAGACTGCTAAATGCTAAAGATTCAGAGAGAGAGAGAGAGAGAGAGAGAGAGAGAGAGAGAGAGAGAGAGAGAGAGAGAATGTCGCCACGCAACTGTTAAGATTATCTGTAAAAGTGGAGTAGAAACTAATAAAAAAAAAAAAAAAAGGAAGAAGGTTGAAAGTCAAAGGTCCTAATCAAAGTGGTAACTCTCACACAAGCTGTTACATTATGATTTTATTATTCGTGTGCATGTGCGCTGTCTACCTGACGAAATAGCCATCCATATTCGAAAACTAAATAGAGCGAAATTACAGAATACACACACACATACACACATATTGTGTATAGATCAAGTTACTTTTCTCTAATAAGGTTGTTGTCTCCATGCATATACGAGTGTTTAAATTTTATAGATCACTTAATAGGGAAATGAAAAATATCAGATGTACAAGAAAAATATTATATTGCGTAATTTATTTTCTCAGTGCATTTCGTATCGTCAGCATTTTTTTTAATACAACGAAAAAGTCTTTTCAGAAAATAAAAATGAAAAAAGGAAAGATAAATGCTGGTGTTAATGTCTCGTTATATAAGCCACGCTACTACACATTCCAGCAAACACAGTATATTTTAGAAAACCACTGACTCTTCAAAATCATACAAAAACACTTATACAAGAAAATCCGAAAGGATGAAATATCTGTTTTAATAAAAAATGTTTAAAATATCGAATCCACTTTTATAAAAAAAAACAATAAACGGAGACGGAAGAATGTCTTGGAAGTTTAAATAAGAGAGATTTTGCAATGCCTTTGAAGAAAACAGAAAAAACTAAACCTCTGTTTCTGTATGTCCTTTGATATTCGAAATTAAAATAAAAAAATTGCCTCTATACCTTCACAAAAGGAAAAAAATGGACAAGAACGCTTATTCTTCGTCACAAAAATGTTGGAAATTTCGGCAACAAACGAAGAAAGGAAAAGAAATGTTCTTGTATACGTCCTGCAAACAAAACTACGCATTTATGGAATAAGAAATAAACAAAAAAAAAAAAATGCGCCGAAGTTTCTTCGGCGCAATCGAGTTATCCGTATATCATATGATCAAGGCTACTGAAAATAGGTCCATCTTTTCGGTGGGTCTCGGTTTAATGCTGTATCAGCCGCGGTCCATGAAACTTAACCACGGTCCGGTGTTGGCCTTTCCTTTATCGTTGCCAGAAGCACGATTATGGCTAACTTTAACCTTAAATAAAAAAAACTACTGAGGTTAGAGGGCTGGAATTTGGTACGTTTGATGACTGGAGGGTGGACGATCAACATACCAATTTGCAGCCCTCTAGCCGCAGTAGTTTTTATGATCTGAGGGCGGACAGGAAAAAAGTGCGGACGGACAGACAAAGCCATCACAGTAGTTTTCTTTTACAGAAAACTGAAAAAAGGTACGTAATAAAAAAAATATAAAATTAATAAAATGATAAGCATTGTCTCGACCGCATTCAGAAAGAAGAAGAAGAAGTAGAAAAAGTGCGGACAGAAAAGAGTGCAGATAGAAAAAAGTGCGGACGGACAAACAAAGCCGGCACAATAGTTTTCTTTTACAGAAAACTAAAATAAGAAGAAAGAAAACAGTAGAGCAAAGAGTATGCTTTTCAGTACATTTTGAGCGTAACACTAATGACTCCCAAAAATTACACACACATAAGCACACACATATACACACAAAAATTGATGTGAAAAAGGTAAGCAGTTCGAAGAAACGACTTCACAGCAGTTGAAGAACAAAGCGAGTAACCTGAAGATAAAAAGACAAGAAGAATAAAAAGCAACACAATATAAGAAATAAAAGGGAAAAACAAAAAACGGCGCTGTGACATAGCTCCCGATTCCTTTCTCTCGAGCTACAGATAAGTAGACCAAGGAGCTTCGGAAGTCGAAGGGTAGAATGGATGGGAGTCGTTTCGGGAGAGGAAGAGTAGTAGAATTTTGTCTCTCCCCTTCTAGTGGGGGTGGGCTGAGAGAGAGAGAGAGAGAGAGAGAGAGAGAGAGAGAGAGAGAGAGAGAGAGAGAGAGAGAGAGAGAGGGGGGAGGGGAGGAGTTTGAAGATGTTGCTGGGAGGGGATACGAAAGCGACGAAAAAACATTTTTATATACTGTGAAACAACTGAAACTGTGGCAAGTTTAGGAATATATATACCCACAGTGTGTGTGTGTGTATGTGAGAGAGAGAGAGAGAGAGAGAGAGAGAGAGAGAGAGAAGAAAGCTAATAATCTTGGGGTTGATATGATTAATGAAGGCCACGAAACGATGAAGGCCTGCTGGCTTTAGAGGTGCAATTGTAAGGATAAGGCCTTCATAATTATGAACACCACCTCCTCCGAGAGAGTTCTATAAACCTTGAAAAATGTTTGAGGTTATTGATGTAAATCTTTTCTCTATAGAATTTTTTTTATCATTGGTCCAACGGCATAGGGCAGTCAATGCAAGTACAGTATTAGTAAAAAAAAAAAAGTATTGCTGAAGTTCCGGACGCGGAGGTCAAATGTTTTAATTAGTCCTCCATGCCATTCCCTTCAAGAAGTGGAATTCTCCTCCTACCTCTGTGTTCCCTGATTTAGGTACTGAGCTTGACTTGAATTACCAAATAAGGTGACTGTTTTGTGTCTACTTAAAATAAAAAGATCATAAATAAATATTTAGATGGATAAATAAATGAGTAAATAAATATTAAATAATCAGTTAAATACACTCGTTTATAATATTCTTTATACTCTCAGTAACTTTTGACAAAATTCAATTTCTTTGCATTTATCATACAATCAGAGAACAATTAAGTCGAGTATCATTAAGAATCTAAATAAATTAATCTCTTAATTTGTTAAAGAAAATAAAAACTGGACGACTACTTTAAGACAAAAAACAATCGACCAACAAATGAAAATATTGAAGAGAAAATCTCGCCCACAATTACCACTCGAAGAAAGCCTCGTCTGTGATCCAAGATTGCCGAAGTTGTCGATAAACTTCCAATGTGAACAAGTTCCCGATATTCGAGTTAAGGCAAGTCTCCTCTCCAAGTCTATCGTTCTTAAGTCGTTTAGTTTTTAATTTGCGGGTATGTGAATACAAATTCAGCTGAGGAAAATGAATTTGGGATTCTAAAAATTTAGTAAATAAAAATTCAGTGAGAATCACTATCGCAAAGTGATTGATATTTAGTTATTTTTCAAGTAATTTAACAGATATAATTTCAAGCCAGTCCTTTAGTTTTCTAGTAATTGATACATTATCGTCCACATACTTAATTTCATGGTTACTAATTTAATATTTGAAATTCATGCCATGATATTTTATTTAATTTGCGATACATATTTAATTTCTTGTAATTCAATCGAATTTCTGGTAATTTACTCTGTTTTCAGCACATCAAGTTTTAAAATCCAATAAATATATTTCAAACAGGTAATTCATATGCACGGAACTGACCTCATATTCTTAACGCTCTACGACTTTTAAAATTAATACATATGATTTCAACAAATCTAACCAACATCTCTATAATATACTTAATCCTAACCAACGCTTGCAACTTGTCATTTAGCTAAATTTCATCCCCAGACCGCACTGCGTAGAATCTTGTTTCCGCTCGAAATTTAAATCAACTTCCTGAATATACAGCTTTAACAAAAACAACCCCCAACCAAAGGCGCCCCCACCCCACTCGCCCTCTCAAAAAAAAAAACACACACACACACACACACACGCCCCCAACCATTTCTGGAAAGCATCAACGAACTTCACTTCCAAGTGAAATGAGTGTATGAAAATACAAACACACACAAAAAAGAATTCATTTAAAAAAAAGATTTGAGATTTTTTCAAAGAATCTGGATGACTTGAGTTTCCCTTGAATCAAATAATCTCCCCATTAACATGAGATACATTTAAGAAGGAGATAAAAAAAAAAGAGTTATGAAAAAAGCGTTTTTAGAAGGGAACGTTTCAAAGTCAACCTGTTGTGCTTCCTCACTGAAGGACCATCTCTCTCTCTCTCGGCATCAAAAACGTTTCTCCTCCTCTTTAAGTTTTTAGAAGACCTTTGATGCTCCAACACTAGATAAATGCCATTTATTCATTCTTTATATATTTGTTCTCTTCATTCACGATTTATTCTGTTTAAAGATGTGGTTATTCATCTATTTACTTTTATTAGTTCGTCAGTTTTGAATTCTTTTATTTATTGATATTTTCACTAAAATTCCTGTTCATTTATTCTTTCGTGCTACAAATTTTTCTCAAATATTTTAAATCATATTCATTCTTTTACCGACTATTGAATCTTCAAAAATCATTCATTTTATATTTTGCAAAATTTTAAATTGTCTGTCTTTCATGCACTCAATTGCTCTACATAACGTCTACAAAAAAATCAATCCATCCTTTCTCTCTCTCTCTCTCTCTCTCTCTCTCTCTCTCTCTCTCTCTCTCTCTCTCTCTCTCTCTCTCTAATAGCAAGAATACTCTCTATTTCTCACCAACAATAATAATACTGTACTATATTTTTTCAATGCTCAGATAACTCCCTTTCCTTATCTCACTCATCCCAATAGTAACAATACTATTCTCTTTCAATGCTACAATACTTTCTCCTCCTAACAGCACCAGTACTATTTTCTCTCAGTGCTACCCCTCTCTCTCTCTCTCTCTCTCTCTCTCTCTCTCTCTCTCTCTCTCTCTCTCTCTCTCTCTCTCTCTCTCTCTCTCTCTCTCTCTCTCTCTAAACAGTAATAAAGCTATTACCTCATTTTCCCAACAGTCTATGTTGTGATAACCTTTTCTCCCATTTTTCTCTCTCTCTCTCTCTCTCTCTCTCTCTCTCTCTCTCTCTCTCTCTCTCTCTCTCTCCCAACAGTATAATGCTCTCTCTCTCTCTCTCTCTCTCTCTCTCTCTCTCTCTCTCTCTCTCTCTCTCTCTCTCTCTCTCTATTTTCCCAACAGTAATAATGCTATTATCTCTCTATGTTGTGATAACCCTTTTTCTCCCACCCACCTCTCTCTCTCTCTCTCTCTCAGCCCTCCATCACTCCTATTATATCTCTATGTTGTTTCCACTTCTCCTGTGCAGACACCTCTATGTTGTGATAACCCTTTTTCCTCTGCTCCTTCCTCACTCCCCATCTGCTCCCTCATAATGTTTTGAGAAAGTCATATTAAAGTCGACCAAGGACCCCGTGTGCTGGCAGTCCCCGGAGATGGATGGGAAGAAGAAGAAGAAGAAGAAGAAGAAGAAGAAGATGAAGAAGAAGAAGAAGAAGAAGAAGAAGAAGAAGAAGAAGAGAGAGAGAGAGAGAGAGAGAGAGAGAGAGAGAGAGAGAGAGAGAGAGAGAGAGAGAGACGCCGAGATAAAACCACGAGAGAAAGACCAGGAGACGAGGTAATGAGGGAGAAAACGAAAAGATGGACAGAGGAATAACACAAAAGTCAGGGAGCCGAGAGAAAAAGCGATAAGAGTTAACAGGAGGAAATGGGTGTAACAAGAAAGCGACGGGAGAGTAATTGAAGGAGAGGGTAACCAAGGTAGAGAAGAAGAAGAAGAAAAGAACATACAGAGAGAGAGAGAGAGAGAGAGAGAGAGAGAGAGAGAGAGAGAGAGACAGAGAGAGATAACTCAGGGAAAGCAGACAATGTCAAGATGATAAAAATGGAGGAAAAGTGGGAGAACCAGAGGAACATAAAAAAAAAAAAACAGGTAGATAAGAGAATTTGACGACGGAAGAAGGAATTTCAAAATGAGCCTTTTCCCAGACAAGAACAACAAAGACAGCAATGTTATTCTCCTGAGGGTATTCACTCAAACATAAACAATTACATAATGGAAAGGCTAGTCTTTGAATGGATTTTCACTTAAAAGAACGACAAGACCAACTACTAACGGATACCTTGACCCATTAAAACCTTTTTTCGACAAGAACAACAAAAACATATTAAAGACGGGAAATGTTAGGCCTTTCATTGCATTTTCTCAAAGTAGAACAACAGAAGCACGAATAAACCGGAAATGTTAGGTCTTCAAAAAAAAAAAAAAACACTTAAATTAAAACAGTTAAAATGGAGTGATTTTGACTTTTGAAAGGCACTATACCAACAAGGACAATTGGAAAGACAAGTAAAAAATGAGTGGATTAGGTTTAGGAGGACAGCTCACAAGCAAAAGCAATGACAAAAACAAAACCTTGGAGCAAGCAATCATGGCGATTATTTGAGAATCGATCTTGCGTAAACATGGAAACACCCACAGTTCATTTAAAAACTAGAACACTAAAAAATGTAAAAGTGTATTAAGATAATTAGGTAAAAAAGTATTAAAGTTTTAAAATCCTAATAAACGACGCTTTTAACTTTCTGCAGGCTAAAGCTGACGTTAAGACCACATTATGAAGCAGATTAAAAAAATTGTCAGTTTATTCCATTTCTTCCCGAACGGTACTTACTTACTGTCAACCAACAAAAGCAAAATGAATGATAGAAAATCAGAAACCTATTAAACAACAATAACAGTAATGGCGAGATCCCATCCTGTCTATTTCATTTGGTAGAACACTTTTTATTTCCCCCCTTTTCTTTTCCTTCTTTTCATTTATTGTTCTGCTGAACAGAAGATAATACAAAATATAAGACGTGCGATGAAAAAATTATAAATCGTTGTTTCACTTCCAAATATATCTAGTCAAGCTTCCAATATATTCTAAATAAATGAGAGAGAGAGAGAGAGAGAGAGAGAGAGAGAGAGAGAGAGAGAGAGAGAGAGAGAGAGAGAGAAATTATAAGCAAGAAAAAATCAGGAAGTAGAACTTCCCAACAGTGATTATAGGGGAGAGAGAGAGAGAGAGAGAGAGAGAGAGAGAGAGAGAGAGAGAGAGAGAGAGAGAGAGAATCAGAAGACTTCCCAACAGTGATTATAGGAGAGAGAGAGAGAGAGAGAGAGAGAGAGAGAGAGAGAGAGAGAGAGAGAGAGAGAGAGATTATAAGCAAGAAAAAATCAGGAAGTAGGACTTCCCAACACTGATTATAGTGGAGCTAGACAGGAGAAGAGAGAGAGAGAGAGAGAGAGAGAGAGAGAGAGAGAGAGAGAGAGAGAGAGAGATTATAAGCAAGAAAAATCAGGAAGTAGGACTTCCCAACACTGATTATAGTGGAGCTAGACAGGAGAAGAGAGAGAGAGAGAGAGAGAGAGAGAGAGAGAGAGAGAGAGAGAGAGAGCGTGACGTCCATACCATAAGGAAGGGTTTTCAGATTCTCGTTATACTAAAGTATGCAGCATATAATAACATTAGGCCATTACTCATCCATTGATACGGCTGTGGGTAGAATGAACGCGGCCCATATCCTTAGTGAACGCGCTCTTCCCCTTTACATCATCCCTTACGTCATAAAAAGAGTTATTGTTTTCGATGCTCCTATAGCTACCATTTCCTGCTTCGTTTGTATGTTACGTAATCTGTCCGTGCGTTTGTCGCTGTATGTTTTAGAAATTGTTTGACTGAGGGAAGTAAGAGAAATTTGAAGGAAAAAAGATATGGACTGACGATTATTATTTTGATGAAATTTCATAATCATTCTTGTGCTTACATAATTTTTTCTAAACGTAAAAAGTATAAGGCAATATTATGCCTTGTGTATGAAATTCTCTTGTTGCTTTAAGTTGAGCAAAAACCAGAAAGATCCTAGTTTTCTAAATGTTTCCAAGTCTGCGCTATGTTTTACGATTTTTATTTTTGACGGTAAATATCCATAGCCGGTATTATGATTATAGCATCTAACTTCCTTCTGATTGGCTATATACCTGAATGGCAATATCTGGTGAGGAGTGAGAACCACGAGCTTCCGCCAACCACATTTAACTAAAAAATATCGTTCATAGATATTTGCTTTCAGAGAAAAAAAAGTCTGCCGTCAGCAAAAATAAAAAAAGTAAATAAAAAAAAAATAAAATAGAAAAAGTGGGCTTAACAGGGAAGAATTTGGAAAAGGTTTTTGCACCTCGAATAAAAATTCCTAACCTCTGCCATACCTAGGAAATAACTGGAGCGGGTGCTCCTAAAGACCCCGTAATAACATCACACCTTCCATCAAGATCAAGATGTTATTAATCAGTATGATGTACTATTGTTCTTTCAGACAGCACAAGTATCAAAATATTTTCTGTTATTATTATGATGATTCATAATGCACTTTCATTCTTAGCAGGCATATGCAGGTAAAATATATATATATATATATATATATATATATATATATATATATAAATATATTTAAATATATATAAAGGGCAGGAAAATCGTTTAAATTAAACTTTTTCCTTGAATAAAAATGTATCTTTCAGTTTATTTTTGGACATTCTGGCGACTAAATCCTTTGCGTCACAGCTATCGCATATTTTTATTACAGTGGCCGATGGTACATACGATCTTACGCCTTCACCTAGCCCAGACCTGACTGAAACACGAAAAATAAGTCGAAAGAAAGCATTGAGGATCAATAATAATAATAATAATAATAATAATAATAATAATAATAATAATAATAATAATAATAATAATAATAATCAAGACAGTTTACGGGCCAACCTGTAACCTCATCCTGCAACAGCTTTATCACGGCTAGACTAGGCGAGTACCCACCGTAGAGTTTATGAAATTGCAGGGAAGAAGTTTTTTCTCATTGCCGTTGGAACGCCGCAAACGCCGGAGAATTTGCACGAATGTTGGGAAGATTTTTTTTTTAGCGTTTTTTTTATAATTATTTTTGCAATGGGCAGTGGAGTTTGCACAAGTGCCAAGGAGACAATCTTTTCGAAAAGTCTAATGGGGTCTAGTGTGCCCTCTTTCCCTCGAGGACGTTTGGCTTGACTTTGGGTCTCTTTATTTTACTTAATTTTACCATACCAGCTTTCCCTCTGAAAAGTTTGACAACTGCATTATTAACAATCTTCAATCAAATCACCAGTAGTTATCTATAAAATCTGAAACGGGATTGAAAATTGTAATATTAAAACCAATAATAAATCGCATTCAGCTATTTTTTTCTTTCTATTGTTAATATTAAAAATGGAAAAATAAATTACATTCAGATATTTTTTCTTTCTATCGTTAATATTAAAAAGCAAAAATAAATCATATTCAGCTATTTTTCTTTCTATCGTCAAAAATAATTACATAATCGTCTCTATTTTACCTAATTTGTCCACGCTCCAGTATTCCAGCATGACTTTTCAGCGACAAATAGCAGAAAAAAAAAAATCGCGTTTTTATTTTAAAATCCTCTACCCGGCATTAATTTACTGCTTCCATTTTTCGTGTTTTATACAAACCTCCCTTTTTTTGCGGGACGAGACTCGGTTTTGTCAGGGAAGCGACCAGCCAGTTGACACCGTTAACCCAATTTTTTCTTGCAGGTCCAGACCGGAAATACGTTAAATGTTCTCACTAATACTGATGATCTGTTTCTTGGAAATGATCAGTGATGAAGAGAGGACAAT
Source organism: Macrobrachium rosenbergii (assembly GCF_040412425.1). NCBI lineage: Eukaryota > Metazoa > Arthropoda > Malacostraca > Decapoda > Palaemonidae > Macrobrachium > Macrobrachium rosenbergii. The sequence continues at coordinate 15,406,268 of NC_089786.1, read as the reverse complement.
AATAATAATAATAATAATAATAATAATAATAATAATAATAATAATAATAATAATAATAAAATAATAATGGAAAACAACACACAATTACGTGTTTAATAGAAATAAATTTCTACCTGACATCGGGATCGAACTTAGGGTTCTCAAATGATATCCAAGGTCACTACCAGCTGATTCACAGAAATCATAAAAAAAGTTGGACCCTAAGCACTTGCATGGTACCCGAGGCCGCACCCCTGGATACCAGCGAGTTTTACTTGACTTCCCGACTCACCAGTGACTCAACTGGCAGCATTTCACTCAAATTACCCTTTCTAAAGCATGTTGGAAATCAAGACTCTATTATTTGAAACAAAAATAAATTTCCTTTTAACAACCGGTGGCACTCTTGGCTTTCAGTTGTTAGCCCTGCGTTTGTTCCCAATGTAAGGGAAAAATAATAATATTGTGAAGAAAAGAAATGGTGTGAAGGAGGAGGAGGAGGAGGAGGAGGAGGAGGAGGAGGAATAATAATCATAAGGATAAGAGTTCTGACGACGGGGGAGATAATGAGAAATGGCTTTGATAACTATAATAATAATAGCAATACCAAAACCAACCCAGGACCAAAACGTGAAAATAACGAGAACAACAAAACACAACAATAATGCTAAATGTCAACAAAAGCTATAATAATAATAATAATAATAATAATAATAATAATAATAATAATAATAATAATAATAATAATAATAATAATAATAATAAGGAACATGTTAGTCCTGCAAATACCCTCCTTCCCTCCGGCCTCCTCCCTACCCTCACCCCCACCCTTTCTCTCTTTAGCAGAAAGCCTGTAAATCTCAAAAATCAATGGCGGTAGTCAGAGGGTGTCCCATTTATAACTTATAATTCTCCACTCCTCACAAAAAAAAAAAAAAAAACGAACCTACGCGCGTAAGAACATAAACTTCTACTCAAAACTATCAGAGAGAGAGAGAGAGAGAGAGAGAGAGAGAGAGAGAGAGAGAGAGAGAGAGAGAGAGAGAGAGAGAGAGAGAGGAACGAATAGTGACTGACAGACAGAGGACATGAGATGCTGAATAGCATACATGAGAAAAATAAAAAAAAAAACAAAGATAGACAGACAGATATAAAAAATAAAAATAAAAAAGAAAGAGAGAGAGAGAGAGAGAGAGAGAGAGAGAGAGAGAGAGAGAGAAAGAGAGAGAGAGGTTTTAATTCTCATTTAATGTTAATCAGGGGTTGGTGGTATTGACACAAGACACTCCCCGTTCCACCCCTAATCCTCTCAATGGGTACTTTTATCCCCCCAATCTGGATGAAAGTATCATGTAAGGTAGATGGGTACGATTCATAGGAAATGAAATGGGGGCGGGGAGTGGAGTCGGTCAAAATTCTGGAGGCAATACGACAGAGTAAGTAGGAGAGAACAGAAGATTATATGAGGAAGAAAGGGACGATAATATATTTAAGAAAGAGCGATAGAGAGAAAAATAATACATTAGTAAGGTAAAGAGGGAAAGGAAGAATTCAATCTAAGTTTAAAAGGAAGAGAATAAAGAACTAATATGACGGAGACAAAAGATAAAATAAAGTATATGAAGGAGAGAGAGAGAGAGAGAGAGAGAGAGAGAGAGAGAGAGAGAGAGAGAGAGAGAGAGAGAGAGAGAGTAAAATCGGGTTTTTGGTTCTCATTTAATGGTAATCAGGCGTTAGTGGTGTTGACACAAGACACCTCGTATCCCCCCCATATCCTCAGCCAAGCAATGGATGCCTCTGTCTCCCTAGTCTGGATGAAAGCCTCGTGAAGGGTGGGTTGAATGGGCGGGGGGGGAGGGAGGTGAAGGTAGGCGAGACGCTAGTAAAGACGGAGTAGGAGAGAGAGAGAGAGAGAGAGAGAGAGAGAGAGAGAGAGAGAGAGAGAGAGAGAGAAGAGAAATCAGGACAATTCAAGAATAAAACATTAAGACCATAAATGACATAAAATATATTCTTTCGTTATTGGCTACCAGCACAATTAGTTAAGAGGTAAACAACCATGACACAGGAAAACAAAACATGTAAAATACGGATAACAATAAACACCCCGATTCTGCACTTGAAAGTACCTATGTGGCAGTGACTACTGTGTTGTTTGTTCTTTGTACCCATCCGTTGTTAAAGAATATAATTATACACACACGCACACACATACATACATATATAATACATATATAAATGTATATACACACATATATATAAATATATATATATATATAAATATATGTATACATACATATATATATATATATGTATATAAATGGATGTATGTATGAATGAGTGTGTGTGTATGTTCCAGCATAACTGAAATGCAGTGAGCAATTTTTAAAAACTTGGTATACATATGACTTACTATCTACAAAAGAATACTGTTCGGGTAAGACATCACTAGCACCAATGGGCACCAAAGCGGGTGGGGGTTGGGAAGGGCTTTCCTGAAACGGGGCTGGTTCTGCCTGTAGACTTAGTAACTAAACAATCTCTATAGGTTTATCATACCTCATTTTGATATACATATGATTTCCTATCTATAAAAGAATACTGTGGGGGTAAGACATCACTGGTACCATAAGGGTGGGGGTGGGAAGGAGGTGACATGTAAAAATAACCGAAAACTACAGATATTATTGGCTAATCCAGAGTTTTCGAGGTTACTGAGATGAATAATGACACTCCCGATGCCCTTTAAGTCCAAGTTCAACTCCGATAGGAATGGGGGGTGGGAAGGGGTGAAAAATAAAATGTAAAAAAATGACAGATTTGTGTCTAATCCATAGTTTCCGGATGGCGATGAGATGAATAGTGACACTCCCGGTGGCCTTAAGTCCAAGTTCAACTCCCATAGGAATGTGGGGGTGAGACGTGGTGAAATACAAAATGTCAAAAATGCTGGGCAATGTAACTGAAGCAACTATCTTAACAGGAAAGAGAGAGAGAGAGAGAGAGAGAGAGAGAGAGAGAGAGAGAGAGAGAGAGTTTATTGGATGCCATTCAGAGTTTTCCTGGGCAGCGCCAGATTAGTCAGCTAGCATTATATAAAAGAGCAAACTCGCACGAGCGCTTAATCGTTATGTGAAGCATTAAGGCAAAATTCCTCACCTGGTTTAGCCGTGCATTCATGTCCTTCTACGAGAGACGGGAATTTAGTACAGTCCACGGCAAGTTTGAAGTGCGCCGGGAGGCGCCTACCACAGGATTTGATGACCTCTTGACAGAAGTCCCTGCAGGGCATCACCAGCTCGTCCTCGAAGACGCCGCTCGGGTTCATCGCCTGCGCCCTTCGGCAGTCAGGTTGCAATAACTCGCAGAAGAATTCTTGGGCCAAAGGGTGACACTCGGAATCAATCACTTCTCTGCAAGGTTAGAGAAACGAGGATTTTTATTATATTCTGCTCTTTTGGAGAGAGAGAGAGAGAGAGAGAGAGAGAGAGAGAGAGAGAGAGAGAGAGAGATGTGTGTGTGTGTGCCTCAGTGTCCTTGCGTGTGTGTGTGTGTGTCAGTGTGTGTGTGTCAGTATGCTTGCATGTGTGTATGTGTCTGTGTGTTGTGATAGAGAAAGAGATCGAAACCGAGAGAGAGAGAGAGAGAGAGAGAGAGAGAGAGCAGCACAGCTGATCAATTTAATTTTTATTTTCAGTCCGTATTATCTATACGAGAATCTGAGGAAAACCCTTTGTTACTACACATTAAACAGTCACGTGATCCCAATATAATGCATTAGCTCACATAACCTCTTAGTATGATGTATTAAGCTACCGCACGTATCCTCTTAAACTTAAAGAAAACAAGCGATGCTGGATTTTTTAGGTATCACCTAATTCAAGGTACTATGTATTAAGTTAAGTCATAATCCTTGACATTTTGTGTATATATTAAGGTAACACGGTATCATGCCTTAAGCAGTCACATGAACCTAAAGTATAAAAAAAAAAAAAAAAAAAAGGTGACCTCTCGACTTGAATGAAATCACGTAGCTCCTCAACAACCATGAAAAGGTCACGTGACTTCTAGGTACCCACGTATGAAAGACGAGTAACCTCTTGTTAGTATGTATCACAAAGTCACTTGAGATCGTTACCTGACAGATATAATGTCGCTCTTGACGCTGTTGGCATCCGCGTGACCAAGCAAATTGGGATACGAGGTCACGTTGTGATGGAGGTTGGAACATAGGTCGATGTCCAAGGCCTGGCATCTCCTCGGCGAGGGCGTGGTCGTCGAGGGAACGGTGGAGGTCGTCAGCTGGTTCCTCGAGGGCGTGACCTCGACCTGGGGATGACCCCCTAGTTCAGAGGGCTCCAGGTCTGGGAAGTCCGAGGCCAGGTGTGGCGGGAGGTCGTGGACCGACCGGTTTCGTTCTGCTGGGGAAATTCAAAGTTGATTAGGTTGTATAATGGTCATGAATGCGTGACAAAGAGACAGGGGATGAAAACGAATTATATTGGAAAATAGCTGGGCATGTGTGAAGAAATTAAAACGATATTACGTTGGCAGATGGATGCTTTTCATAAAAAAATCAGTAAGATCCGAAACTATCGCACCGGAATACACACAAACACAAATTATTCTAGCAAACAAATAAAGAGAGAACCATTGCGCAGGACAACGATAACTAATGATCAATATATTACAACAAATCCGGAAATGTTAGCTAATTTCAGGTAAAATAAATGCAGCTAAATTCATAAAAACTAGTGTGAGGAGCCATGATAAACACAATCATTAGGATATTGAAGGAAGCTGTCCAATTAAGGAGGTATACGTAATGGGCCACGCATGGAGAGCTGCTGTGGTGAAAGAACTTTTTAAAAGCATCTGAAAGGTCCCCATCTAAATTGCTTCCTGTCTTAATTTCCATTCGTTTACTCTAATCACTTCCCACTTTGCTGTCCAACTCTTGAACTTTACCTTGCTCTTATTTTCACCCATCATTTCTTTACAGATTCTTCGGATGAGCTTTATTAAGAGTCAAGAGGTGCGACTCAATTGTCTGGCCAATCTAATTCATAATAATGCAGGAAGTTGCAATCTTGTGCGATTGGAAAGTGTAAGATAAATATTCATTAACTTCCACCACGTCACTGCAGAGTGACACTATTAAAGTTTATCCTTTTTGATATCTGTAGTTAAAAGAAATGTTAAGGTAGTCAAGTGTTATTCTAATTAAGACACGTAAATAAATCCATAGATGTCAATACAAAAGAAACATACACCAATATTACAAAGGATCTGAAAGCATGATAAACAGAACAAGACTTTTCCTCGAAGCCAGGAAAGCGACTCGTTTTGAAATACATGTTATTCCATCGATGGTCCTCTTAAATAAAAAAAAAACATTACAAAATTTTCCGATAAATGATAAAAAATGAGCTAAAACTGCATCTGATACTCGATAGGACTAGAAAGATTCTAATCCAGTCTAATAACAGGAACCAATTGCTTATATTAGCTCAGTAAGATGAAGTGTTGAAATTTTCAACATTACTAATAACTACTCCAAACACTGAGAGCATTCCTCTGAGCTGTCATCTGATATTTATCAACAGATGTACAAAAATTATTAAAATCATAAAATGAGACAGTTATTTCTTGAAAGTAACGTACAAAGCATGTCTCTCAGAGATGTGTAAAAACAGGGGAAAAATTATATAATCAAAGGTGTAATTCAGTGACGGCAATGTTATATAATAACTCAAAATTTGATTACATTTGGTCTATTTTTGCATGTGATCCATCTCATGGTTCTTCTGTTTACCTTCATGGCCGTTGTCTTATCTTTTTTAATAAAACTGCACTGTTTGCTTCTTTTTGGCTAGCTCGATATGGATGTATGCACACATTCATACAAATGATAATAAAATATAATTATCATTAGAATGACAAATAACATTAAAAACCGAGGAAATGATGAAATTTAAGGTTAATAATTATATTTCATCAGCTCAGATTCTCACAAATGAAAAACAATCTTATTAAAATCAACTTATCTAAATAGAATGAAGACATATCAATTCCGTATGAAAGAGATAATGAAAGAGCAATCCTGCTAAATACAAAGCAATGCGTATTAATACATATGCTGTCGTTCAGCGCATGTCCAGCCTCTCACCACTGTCCTTCCTATTAAATATATACAGACAAATATATATATATATATATATATATATGTGTGAGCTTCTGGACTGTATGGAACAGAACTGTATATATATGGAATATATATATAAATTTATACATATATATAACAAAGATACCAAGCACTGGGACCTGAAATTTAGGCCCAGGTCATTCAGCGCTGAAACGGAAATTAAGAGCAAAAAGGTTTGAAAGGTGTAACAGGAGGAAAACCCGCAATTGCACTACGAAACAATTGTTAGGAGAGGGTGGAAAGTAAGATGGAATAAAGAGATTATGAACGGAGGTACAGTAAAAGAAATGAAAGAGGTTGCAGCTAGGGGCCGAAGGAATGCTGCAAAGAACCGTAAGTAATAAGTAATGCCTACAGGGCACCGCATGAGGTGCATTGACGGCACTAACCCCCTACGGGATCTGGACTCTATGAAATGTTCCTTGGACAGGAACTTTCCATCTCCACCTTTTCTTATATTATCGTTACCTTAACAGTATGGGTATAGTTACGGGTACAGTATGGGTACAGTAATGTTACTCTCTATCCTAATCAATTGTATATACATTATTATTCTTATCAGTGATGTATATACATCCATACCGAGGCAGCCATAAAGACCAAAATACTGAAAATCCTTTTTTCCTTTCTATTCGTAAGTGTTGGTAGGATTTCTCAAGAACGGTCGACCGGTTTTTAATGAAATTTGGCAGTTATGTTCATCAAGTGACCTCTTCAAGATAATCAAGACTAAATCGAAGTGGTTTCCATGGTAACCGATTGCTGCCTCCGAACTGATTTCACATAAAGGTTAATATCTACAAGAAGGTCATCTCAGGTACAAATGTGCCAAGTTTCATCAAATTCTGCTCGTCCATTCCCAAAATATCCGATAAGTCACAAGCAAACGGACAGACACAAGGCAGACACGTCTGAGAACAATCCCTCTTCCCATTTCCGGCAAAATGTTAGGTATCTCGAGGGAATGGGGGGAAGGACGTGGGTGGACCAGGAAAGGGGAGGGAGGGGGGTTAGGTGCCAGATTAGATAAAGTGGTCTAAAGCGAGAAGTTAAGCTTGCCTGGTCCATGTGCTTAGAGAAAGATATTCTCATGGATTTTACGGATATGAATGGATTTCGGGGGCGCGAAGGAGGGGGCAGGGGGAGGGTGGTTGGGGGTTTGGCTGGCTATATATACAGGAAGGGAGCAGGATGTGTGGGTTAGTGAGGAGAGATTTTTGTGGGGCATTAATGATCTTCCAGGCCTCACAAATTAGATTTTTCTTTAAGGTAAAGGATTGGTTGTTCAATTATGGTCAAATATAAATCGAAGTGCGGTTTTAACTTGGTACACACACACACACATGTAATTAGAAAAGTATTTTGTTGTGTGTGTGTGAGAGAGAGAGAGAGAGAGAGAGAGAGAGAGAGAGAGAGAGAGAGAGAGAGAGAGAGAGAGAGAGATAATTTTCTGTTTTAAGTCAACTTAAAATCCGAAACAAGATTAAAATAAATTCACCTCGACAGTATTACCGAATCTGTAATTGCAAACAGTTTCAAATAACACAACTGATAAATCAAAACTTAAAACTGTTTTAGCATTATATTTGACAACTAAATTATTTGTATACATTTTTATTTGCAAAAACAAAGCTTTGCAATGCGATCTAAGGCGACCGAAGGTGTAGAGAATGTGATCATATGACGCACAATAATTTCATGTTGGCATAAGGAATAAAAATATAATCTAATTCCTTTCTTTTTCTCTTTGGTCTTTCTTTAAACTGGTTTGGAAAAGGACATTACGTTTACCATAAGTTGGTTATTGCTCAATGTGTACAAGAAAAAGGTTTGGAGAACATAAAGGGAATACAAAACTCTACGGTGATCAACAACCCCGTTTCATTAGCCACAGGCCCAAATGAAGGTCAACACAAAAAAACATCTTGACCTCATACTGTCAGTACCTTTATATAACCTAAGCCGTGTGGTTATGCTAACTTGTCAAGGGAAATATAAAACTTGATCTCAAGCTAGGTCTAGGCCAGCTTTCAGGTGGGGGCTGGTTCAAGTTTCACTGGCTTTATGGGGTTCAACTACATAAATTGGTACTACGTATTTATCACCAGTCAACATCTGTTTTATATCTTTTTGACTTAGTGGATAAACAAGAATAAACTCAATGCACTGAATGGAACTATTCATGTGTAACTTCCATTCAAATTTTTGAAATGTTATGAGACTCTTGCTTGTGCATGAGTATGTTGTATTGAAAGCAATGTTTACCATGTTAGGGGTTGAACTGGACCACTGTTAAGGACTGTAATTCAGTATCGAATGTTCTTTGTTAAGAATAATAGAACATTCAAAACAGCATCATATCCATAACGTCGAAATTGATTTATATCCCATAAACATAATACTCAATATCCTTTGGACGAAAATTCTGTGAATAACAAAACTTTTCTTAATAATTATACTCGAGAAAAATATTTGCTGATGACTATCATGTATGACAAAAAGACAGGTAGTGGATGCATGAATGGTGTTTTACATAATTTATACCTTTTGAAAGTTGGGTGATCGATGCTTCCAGGAAATTTTGCAAACAGCAAGTAACCGTGACAAAAAAAAAAAAAAATTATGATCATCAGCTCTATTATACCTAAGAAGATGCCTTTTCCTTGTTGCAGTACCTATCAACTCTTGATTTTGTTAATCCTTACGATACAGCGTCTTATGACTTTCTTACTGCAGTTTCGTGAAAGTTTTATTCTTTCAGTCCATTTATCTTATTTCAGTAAAGACCCCAAATTGTAAGTTTTCTATATGCTGGGGGTGCAATGAAAATTGACTGGCGTCTTTTACTTCCTTGACCATTAGGTCAAGATTATTCATTCACATTTTGAAGTTATATGTTGAGTCAGTTCTGCAATTTATATCTGTTATCTATACAGCAGTGCATATTTAGAATAACAAATTTATTGTTAATTATGTCAGAAAATTTCACGAGTTTAATTACTTGTATTACAAACACTCAAAAGATCAAGGACTTGTAAGCTACATGTATACTATTCCACAATGTTTTAATTCAATAATCTCCTTTTACGAGGTTTATTACTGCAGACACTGAAAACTTACAATTACTTGATGATAAACTAAAAGAAAAAAATGATGATAAATTTCCACTGATGTTTAGTAACGCTATAATCTTCGCGGTACTGATATGGCCTGGAAGATAAAGAGCGATTTTGTTGGTTCTAGGGATATTGCCCATCAAAGGTGCATAAAATAGTAGACTAACAACAGCCATAAACATGGGAAATATTTACTATGCCGTGTCAGTATTTTTGTGGTTACAGGGAGTCTTTTGATAATAAAGTTGTATTGCTAAAAATGTCCGAATTTTTCTCTTAAACAAACTAACACCGCACAGTGAGAAAGAAAATACTGAGTAGCAAAAATCAAAAGACAAATTGACCAATTAAAAGGTAAAACGATATTAAGTAACAGGGTAATCGAGATAATTTTAAAAAATAATTTGTTGCCTTGGAAGCAGAAAGGAAAGCATCAGAAGAGAAACCAAAACAAATAGAAAAAAACTGCTATGCTTTGGACATATCGGGGAGAACAAAAGGAAAGATTAAAGAACTAAAAACGTAAACTGCACAATGACAATAAAAAAAACCCAAAAATTGAAAAAAATCTGCACAAACAGTGAGAAAGAAAAAATAACCGAAAGTTGGCGTTGACTCCGCAACAGCTAAAAAGAAAGCAGAAGAATTGGAAATAGAAGAATCGGAACATAAATGAGAATAGAAATCAATAAAAAGAAAAACTAATATAAAAAAGCAATCACAATGAAAACAAGTAAAAAATGCGCCGAAATTTCTTCTGCTCAATCGAGATTTCTGTAGAGCGTATAATGCTGTACGAAACTCTCAGCCACGGTCCATGAAACTCTTAGCCGCGGCCCATGAAACTCAGCCACAGTCCGGTGGTGGCCTGTATTGTTGGTACCTATAGCGGTGCCAGAAGTACGATTATGGCTAACTTTAACCTTAAATAAAATAAAAACTACTGAGGCTAGAGGGCTGCAATTTGCTATGTTTGATGATTGGAGGGTGGACGATCAACATACCAGTTTCCAGCCCTCTAGCCTCAGTAGATTTTATGATCTGAGGGCGGACTGAAAAAGTGCGGACGGACAGGCAAAGCCGTCACAACAGTTTTCTTTTACAGAAAACTGAAAAAAAGGCAAATACTAACAAAAATAAAATTAATAAAAAGATAAGCATTGTCTCGACGGTATTCGGAAAGAAGAAGAAGACGAGGAAGAAGAAGGAGGAGGAGGAGGAGGAGGAGGAGGAGGAGGAGGAGGAGGAGGAGGAGGAGGAGGAGGCTGGAGGAACCGGGAGGAGAGAGTCCTGACCCATTAGCGAACTGCGGCGGACTCTTATACACTCTCCCCAAAACTCGCAATCCCGTGCATCCTCGGGACCCCTTGCCATCCGCGATATCTCAAAACACAAGGGAGCGACTACAATAGGCACCGACAAGGACAAAATGAGACACAGTCTGTCTGACGGAGATGCGAGCAATGACCTCCATTCACGAGAGGACGTGCGCTTCTAACTGAGGTTCATCGTGTGTGTCATTATCAAAGTTCCCAACTTAAATGTCATTTGTTTTATTTTTTTGTTATTAATTTATTTCTCACCCTAATGTAAATACCGTTCACTTTTATTTACCTTCATTCATTTATTTCTCTGTATGATGTTCTGTTTAATTTTTTCCCTAATGGCCATTTTAGCTTGTGCCTTATGAAGGCATGCTCATGTTGAATAACAATGATGATAATAAATTTCCCGAATCCCAGGGGATGCATGAATTATCTTCACAAATGTGTGCCTCTTATTTCCTTCTTCGTTGCTCTTAAACGTGTCTCCCTGATCTACCTTCCCATGTCTTACTTCGGCATTTCACTCAATAATAATCATAATAATAATGATGATAATAATGAATGATAATAATAATGATGAGAAGAAAATCATAATTTAAAATGTTGAAATGATGAAAAACACGTTTAAAAGAATGTAAAAAAAAACACGAAATATAAATATAAAGAAAAATAAAATATAACTTACTTGAAATTTATGATTACCAAAAAAACCGCATTAAACACACTTTATAAAATATAAATATAACAACAGCTTTTTAATAACTCACTCCATCGAGAACAGTCAAACATTAACTGAAGGAAAATATACACAAGGTGTAAGCTACCTAAGCTATAACTTTTTTTATCATGAAAAGCAAAGTCCCTCATCTGAGGTAGGAAAGCACATAGTTGGTAATAAGGCCTTCACTAGAGATGAAAAATAGACCAGATGTTAGACCCTTGAGAAAAGGATGGAAAAACGACTTCCTGTAGAATCAACATGAAATGGTCACAGGCAACACAAAACTGGATCTTGTGTCAAACACCAGAGTGAACTGGATGTGTCAGGCATTTCACTGTGATTACAGTGAGACCTGAAAGTAACTGAAATGAGTGATTACCCGACTACTGTGTTGAAGTGGAAATAATGGTTTGTGGTAACTCCTTGGGAAAAACGATAGGCTTTAGTACTTCTATAAATCGGTGATTTGAATCATAAATCACACACATGGTTAAACTTAGCCTGTATATTTCATATTTTGAGTTCTCTGAACGATTTCCAGGCAATGCGTCTAGTTCACGAGGCCTTGAAGGGAGACAGGAGAGAGGCAGTGTCGCCCTTTGGTAGAACTGAGTGAGAAGCAGCTGAGCTGTCTTTGTTGGGAGCTGACAGAGATGGTAGTTATATCACCATTGAGGATAGTTGAAAGAGGAGAAGCAGCAATGCCCTTGTGGAAAACTAAGAGAAATGTATGCATCATCGCCTTCGTGGAGAGCAAGGGGTGGGCAAGCGTTGCCTTGAGAAGAACGAGGTTACTTTAAGAGTCCAAATCCTTGATTTGGTGGCCCTGCCTTCCCTCTGCGTCTGTGTTTACTTTCGTTTTCTAGAAAAAAGTGTATCTTAGTTTAACCAGACCACTGAGCTGGGCCAACAGCGTGCTAGCCGAGAGCTCTAGCCACCACTCCAATGAAGAACTTTTCGTTTTCTAGAAGTGAGGCAAAAGAAATTTAATGACGAACTGGTGACCAAAAATCGATCTTGAATCATGAACAAATAAAAGTTATCAGGAAGAAGCTGAAAGGGGCCAAGAGGGGTGAAATTTGGTAAGACGCTTCAGGATTAAGAAAGGCACAATATGATGGGACAACACTTGACAGGAGTGCAGTAAAAGATGTTGCTTTCAACGGGAAATATACTATTTCTAAAGCCAATATAATTTAACTGAAAATGAAGCATAAAGTGTATAATAACTGCCCTGCTATTTCTTTTTCTCTCTCTACCTCGCGCACAAAGCAAAATACGTTAAATATCTATTGCGTTAAGTGCATTCTACTTTATTCATTAACCACTCTCGAGGTTTAAAATACAGAGAAGCCACCAACCATAATTCATACTGGAGAGCAGAATGCAAACGCTTTCGTTTTTTTTCTGTTTGATTACATTTTAGGTTATACGTGAAAGTTACGCACAAACAAAGGGTCATAAAACTGTTTAAATGTAACTATACATTATACTTAAAGGATCAAGGACAAATAAATCTGTTACAATGACCATATATTATGTATATTGCTATATGACTTCGTTTCCTTCCTCGATCTAGATCTAGGCTTTGGGAGCGACACTCCTGCCATCCTCTCTAACCGAAAGCCCTTTCTAAAAGTAGCCCCTGTTCCCTAACCAACGACCCCACCCCCAACCCACAACATACACCATCTCTAGCAAACTTCAGTCCCCCTTGCAGTCTCTCTCTCTCTCTCTCTCTCTCTCTCTCTCTCTCTCTCTCTCTCTCTGTGCACGATTTTTATTTCTTCCTCGGCGTATTTGCTCTCTATCCAAGATCGATTTTCGGACACCCTCACACCCGTCCTTCTGGCCCACTTCTAGAAAAGGGAAGTCAACAAAGACGCAGAAAGAAGGAAGGAAGGAAGGAAGGACTGTTGAATTCAATATTTCCTACCCCTCAGACCACCAAAGGAGACTCGCTCTCCTCAAGAGCAACGCTGCCTCAGACTCCTCAGCAACTGGGGGATTAAAAAAATGTGCGTACAATGAACTTTTTGTGGGTATGATTCTTCTATCTTCCTTCCTTACTATTATCAATTGTTCTTTGTTACAGAATCTTCATCAGCTTCCGTTCTGAAGTTTTGTTTGTAAGTTTGGAGTCTTTAAACAGGATCTAGTATAAACATAAAGCTTTATTCTCGGGCGATTTAGATTATAAACAGTTAACGAAGAAAATATTTTCCTCATAAGTTATCATCTTGCCAAACTTATTTGTTCACGTGTTACTGAGACTTAAGAAACTGTAAACCTCTCAGCAATAAGCATGGCTGTCACTACCATAGCAATAAGTGACCTCAATACCATTACTTCTTAAGTGAGGGTCACTCCAGAAGCTGTTACATCTCGGATATTTAAGGATCAAGTTGATATACCGATGACTATCTCAGCTGGGCTGCGACCAGAAACAATGCATAATTAATAGATAATCATTTCACTGCTTACGACAACAAATGGCTACGTCAACTCAAGAATATCTTACTCATGGGCTCTCCTTGGTGAGGGCGCTTGACATAACCACAAGAGTGTAGGGATTGATGTTATTTTTATTTCCATAAAGAATATGGTCACATTCCTATGGGATAAGACCCCTTCCAAAGAGAAAAATCAAATTGTTGAACAAATTTCTGCAGAAATCGAATTATGATTAAAAAGAAAACAGGATGAAGATAATCATAGCACAATCCACATTAGGAGAAAAGACAGGCAAACAATTCAAGAAACAAACAAACAAAAACATTTCTATTGTTCTCCGGAAGTAGAGATTGAACAACATGGACAATTTCGAAGTTGGGGCATCCACACTTGAAGCACAAGATGACCGACCATAAGAGGGAAAAGAAAGCTTCAAAACGCCACCAAGGTCACTGCTCCACCCCTATCCAAAAGGCAAAATAATAAGAAAAATATCTATTTTTCATTCCGGCATAAATCACCCAATGAATTTCTTTCCATTTTTCCACAATATACGTCGAACAAATTTCTGGTGCACCTAAGTAAGGAGATACTGTACTTGTATTTTCCAACAATGCAGGAAAACCGGGTAGTTTTCTCCTTAGAGTATTTCTTCGGTCAAATCAAAGAATAATAATTTAGATTGAGAATTCACTAAAAACGCTTCAAGCAACACCGAAGTGTTCTCTAGTTTTTAATATTACTTTCTTGTCATGTTTAATAAAAATCTAAATACTGGATTTTTTTTTCCAAAAGTGCTAACAAGAAATTTGCTCAAGTTGTAACAACTGCATCAATTCTGACTGTCATCTCTATCCCATTTAGTCTTAACCCTCGCTTCTAAACACATGCCCCTAAAGTTGGTGTTGACTGGGTTTCAACATTTCCCCTCACGTGTTTATTTTCTAAAAATCTTTCATTTTCTACTGACTTCGTCTATGACCCACCCAAAATTTTACGTTACATCCACATCTCTGCTACGACTGATCTCATTTCCATAATTTTAAAAATCAGGACGAGACCGCTGGAAAGATGGTCCTACCCTAGACAGAAGTGACACACCTACTTCTTCAAGGACGGACTATTGTCTGTCAGGCATTACGAAAGCAAGTAGGGAATTCCCAAGACGAACATGAGGGAAAGACACTGAGATTACTGGCAAGAGAGTAAGTGGCTTGACAGAAGTTACTTGGCCACACTACCGAAGCTCAATGGAAATATTTCAGAATGAGTGCCAGGGAGACTACTTGGGAAATATCTAGCCTGGAATCAGGGCTATATCTCTCTTCGCTGGTCAATGGTCATGTTTGGATTTAAAACTTGCTCCGAGAGCAAGAGCCCGTGCTGGTAGACATCCTGGTACGCTTTAGGTGATTGAGGGATTTCCAGCAACAAGAAAAAAAAATTGGAACAATTCCAAT